>NW_010336756.1:0-17230 GCF_000700745.2 Antrostomus carolinensis
TGGGTGTGAGGGGGCTGCCCTGGGGCCCCGTTCCCCTCACACAGCTGCTCCGCCCTGGGTTTGAGGGCTGTTCCCCTGCCCCTGGTACCTGGGGGGTCTCCACAGCAAAAGGCACGAAGCGTTTTGGGGAAGCGATGGGTGTTTTACAGGTATCGATCGTTCCCCTGGCCTCGAGGAAAGGCTCTCCTGGGTTCCCTCTGGGAATGCCTAAGCTGAGAGAGATGAGAATTGATTAAATAAAACCGCAGCTCTAGGAACTGTCTCTGGAGAAGCAGGCGAAGCTGCTGGTAGAGCCGAGCACGGAGACCTCTTCCATGAACAGCTTTGAAATGCTGTGGGAGACCTGACATAAGCACCCTGAGGTGTCCCGTCAGGACACCTGGGTGACCTTGAAGGCCTAAGCCAGAGAAAAGGACATGGGACCGGCTGGGGGGGGCCAGCACACGCGCTGAGGTGCTGTCTGCTTGGCACACTGCTGTCGCCAAAGGCCCGCGTACGTTCCTAGATGGCTGCTGAAGTTAATCGGGTTTACTCCGCAGTTGGCGGACACGCTCAAGCAGTTGCCAGATGGGAACAGTGACAGTTCATGTCTCTTGAAGTAAATCATGGCTTAATCCAGCGATGAGATGATTTACGGTCATCTGAACTGTGTGATAAATGAATGCTGGTGTACATTTACATCTCAAGAAAACACATCCCTTTCTGCAGGTGTGTTCGAGTTTTCCACAAAAAGCACACAAAACTCTTGAATTTCACTGACACAAATATTTAGTTCAACAACTTCGTCCTCAATTGGAAAGCCAGAAGACAGGATTTTTGATATAAATACTGAAATTTCTATGGTAAAGAAAAAAGACAGAAAATAACGCTAAACTAATCTTCTTTACCAGGCTCATAATTTGTCCACAGTGCAGACCCTTCCGTCATAAGAAAACAGGGCACAGCACAATTCAGTTTTAGGAAGGTAAGATCAGTCTTACCTGTCCGGATAAGGGATGCTGCAATTTAGATGTAATGCAAATTTAATTGGCAATTGGTTAGTCTCAATTACCTTCGCTTTTCCTTGCTGCAATTACATGCTTTATTAATTCAATACCATGTTCTTCCTCCCTGGCCAGCAATATATTCTGCTTTAATACCACAAACTTCCAACATTTGTGTTCAGTTCAGGGGCATTTTAAATACTCCATCTTCTATAATAACACCTCTTTTGTAGCATGCATTTTTGTAACGATCCTGACATCTGGCTCGATTGCCACCTGTCCTGGTTTCTTTTTTTGGTTGTTTTTTTTTTTTGTCTTTATATTAGCACTTAACAAAGTTGTCTCTGATAAAATACACTAATCCTTAAATGATGTATGTTAACAAAAATATGACCACATTTATAAGAAGCTCTGGGGCTTAGGCATGCTGCTGCTTCCGCAAGCATGCAAGAAAGTGCTAGCCCGTGTTTTAATACTCGTGTCCAGGGACTTCTATGAAGTGCAGATTTAACAGCAAAGTGGATAACACTGCTCTTTTTTTTTTTTTTTTTCCATTTGTGGTTTGGGACCCCAAGAGATACATTTAATTAAGAGTATCCTGAGGGTTATCTTCTGCTTATCCCCCTGGACTAAAACCCATATGGTGAGTGTTAATTAGGTTGGCAAGCATTCGATTAAACTACATTGCCGGTATTCTAAATTTATGACTGTCTGTATTTCATAATGGCATCGTTAGGAAATGCCCTTAAGCCGTCTGCTTCTGCAATCAAAGACATGATATCCTGGATCTGAAGGATGGCATCTCCTACAGTGTAGTGTTCCCAACTACTATTAGAGGTCTTTGCTGTCTCAGAGAAGCGTGCTGTTGTCTCCATTTCAGTATTGAGTTGGCAGGCACACAAAAATCATGAGTCAGGCCACCAATAATATAATGCTTTTAGGTTTAGTGATTTGGCTCATCTTGTGTCATCTCCCACCCCCTTTATGCTATACTTAGGTCACGTTTTCAAGCTCTTCCTTGAAATAATGAATGCTAAGATATATTTTTTTAAGCCCTGTAATACTAAGATTTTAAAGTAAATTGCATGATTCCTAAAGCTGACACCAGATACTTGGAGACTCATGTAAAATGGTGAGCATTAGTAATGCTGCAGCCCCAAACATGAGTTGTAGCAATCTGCATTTCATTTACAAGTATCCTGCTAAGAAAAGAGAGTTATTTAAATGTACATAGTACTTACAGTAGCAAACTAAATTCTGTCTTAACTTCTCTCAAGATATTTATGGCAACTAAAGCTATACCAAGAGCGTGGAGCAGGCCAGAATTCTATAGGTTTTACCATAATCTTTTATTAAGTTTCATTTCCAAAGGTCTCACCTAAAAGACAAATAGAATTAAATAGACATGCAACATTGCTTATGAAAAATTAAGCAGTTATTCCTATAGTCCAATACTGTAAAGCTTGATTTATTTACACATTGTAACGTGAACAAGAGAACATTGTAGGCAGATCACTTTGTACATTCAGCCAACAGAGGAGCCGTATTCCACAGCATTAAGTTACACCTAAGAAAGACACTGAGAAGGTATTAAGTGCTCTGGTGCATTAAAAAGCCACACAGTGTGGAGGCAATAGATGTCAGTTCACATTTGATAAAGAAGCTGGGGGAGAGAGAGAGAGAGAGACAGAGAGAGAATCAAGGAGCTATTCTACCACTTTAGTGAAGGAGACAGCAGTCAGTTGATTTTTGTGCACACTTTTTCAGCTCTCAATGCTGAATGCTGCACGTTTGGAAATCTAAGCCTGCTCTGCTGTTGACAGTGCCCTGCCTCCCTCAGGATCAGCCCTGGATGCACTGAAGTTCTGACATACACAAGCTGAAGTGTGCTGTACACCAACAGATTATTTGCCACCCTGCAAGAAGGACTAGAACATGGCATGGGGCTCCTCTCCTTCAAATCTTCATGTGCTATTTAGCTGTAAATGTTTGCTGCAATCCCAGGCATGGCCATTGTCACCTCAGACTAACAGATACTCTGTAAAAAGTACAGACTTGAGGGTACAAATAGCTTTATTTTTTTTTCAGCCTGTAAACTCTGAACTAGACAGGAGACAAGGAGTTTATTTCAATCCTGAGCTATACCCTCCAATACTCTGTAAAAAGTATAGACCTGAGGCTACAAATAACTTTACTTTTTTTTTCAGCCTGTAAGCTCTGAACTAGACAGGAGATAGGGAGTTTATTTCAATCCTGAGCTATACCCTCCCACTGTTAGAAAGAGCGCACAAGTCCTACAGTCAGTTTAAACAGATGTTTTTGGCTTTTAGGAGCCCTTTTCATACCTTCTCAGCAACAGAGATGGCAGCTGTAAGACTGAAAAGCAGAAAATAAAATCTTGGAAGCTTGGGAGAAAAGGCAAAAAAAGGGAGAAGTGCATAAAATATAAAAAACCCTGAAATTTTAAAATTCAAGTGTTGAACATAGGCAGTAAGCAGGAGCGAGGGGCAGTCTGGCAGTCCTACCACCGTGTGTACTGTTATTGTAAGGTGGCAAATACATAAACTCTCTTAAAACTCGTTGGCTGACACAGACTGCCAAAAATGCAACCCTTACAACAGCAGAGCGTTGAGCTGAAGTCTACAGCCCAAGGAACAGCTCGGGCTCTACTGCTGTGGCACAATGGAGTAAATAAAGAAAAATATTGTGATTTATGTGCTGTAAAAACAGACATCACCTCCCTTGGAGTCCTTTGTCAGGCAGTTTCCAAAAGCAAGTCTCGCTGCAGGTAAAGGGAACTGTCATTATTAAGTAGAATTATTTAAACACACAGAGACTGTGTAAATAAAACATGGTTATATAAAGCTTTGGAGCAAGACTCTTGCCTTTAGAGTCTTTGAAAGAAAAAGGACAAAATAGCACAATAATACAAAAGCTGAGGTTATGGCTGGAGGAAATTTCACTCAGAGCAGAAGACAGCCATGTGCTGACAACTGGGGACTCTTGGGCAGAGAGGAAGGTCAGGCCAGGAGTCAGTCAGTGCTCAGGCTGCAGGGCTGTCGAGAATCCAGACAGCTTAGTGCAAAAAAAAAATCACTGAATCGGGCCAGAGAGCAACCCACAAAAGAGAAGTACAAGCAAGGGCTCCGCATGAGAGTAGCTCTTTCCCCCTGGCAAAGCACTCTGTGTCTGTCTCTCATGAGATCAGGTCTCATTATTAGGAGAAAAACCTAACAGGCCGTTTACTGGCTACAAAGCCTGCACACCAGTCAGCAGCAGTTCTTAAATTCTACTGAAAAACTTGAGAGAACTATGTTCTGTTACCCATGGGACCATCCTAATAGTAGAAGTCAACAACAAAACATTTTGGTGCTTCTGATTCATTATTTTATACCACAGCAACACCTGTAATAATTAAACACAGAGAATATTGCCATGTAAAAAGTGGAGTTTGTAGCTACGCGTGGTTTAGCGCAGCTTCTTTTAAAACAGTATGTTTCTGTGGTTTCAGAACTAATAGGTCAAAACAGCTACTGCCTCATTGATTAAAAGAAAAGAGATAAGAAAAGCCAGCATTCTTGAACCTTTCCCATTCAGCCTCTCCTGTATCATTTTTGTTTTGTATCATTAAAGAACAAAAGCTGCACATAAATTCACAAACAATTGATTACTGGGGATACAAAGCCCAAGGCAGTAAATCAGTGTCACTGCAACTCCAAGAAGATTAATGTCCCGGCAGTATTAGCCCATTAACATTGTTATCTTACTTAAACACAAAAAGTATTGAAGGTAAAAGAAAAGCTGTTATTTCTTGAGGTTTCATAAGCTGTTGTGTACAGGATGCCTCTGATTAGATCTGAATTGTCAGACATGCCAAGTTGGTGAAGAAACTTCACATATAGGTACACGTACAGCCACGAGGCATCTACTCCTTGCAGGGGGGAAGGTTATAATTTTCCTAAGCTGCACAAAAATGCCAAAGCAATCTCAAGTATTTCCAGATTGAATTTAGTATTTATAGCTGGCAAGGCAAACATATGCAAAAGAACAGCTCGGTTGTCGTATACAATAGCAAGAATCTGGAATAACTATATACAAGTCAGTGGAGTTCTTGGGAATTTTTGGTAGTGGGAACAAAAACTGGCCATGAGTCAATTACAGAAAAAAATAAATAAATGCAGGAAGTCACTGTTGCAAGTCCAAGATCCTCCCCAAACCTCTTGGTATCAGAGAAACCACTTAAAAAACACATGGAACACAAGCACTATTAATTTCAAATAAAGTCTTCTCAGGTCCTGGAGACACTCCACTATGCATACAGTCCAAGACACACCAAACAGACTTAAAATCCTGTTTCCCAGCAAAACAACTACTTTTAGAGAAGACAATGATACCAAAGTGCCAGTGTAACTTGCATATGCCAGTAAATGTACTTTGTCCTTTTCACTTGATAAGTTTCTCCCCCTTGTGTCTATTCTCCCTTCTTATCAGCTTCTAGCCATCTCTTGGAAGCTGGAGAGATAAATATCGTGAGTACACAATGCTCCATTATTCTTACAGTCCCCAGGAGTGCTGGACTGTGCACGCTTCTTAGGTCATTCACAGTATTAGACTAGTACCTTTTTTTGCTCATTTTTTTAAAGATTAAAAAAGGGGAGGGGACCCCAGCCTACAACACCTAGACTGAGTTTTTTAACTAAGGAACATCAACATTTTAAGCATTTAAGACTGCTAAAAAAAGTTGGAAATCCTGCCTCAACCAGAAAGAAAAGAAAAGTGATAGAGAATTAAGATCTCAAGAACTACAAAAATTTCCCACCAGATACCAGTCATGTTACTATTCTCATTTCTTCTTGTTCTCCTACTTTCCAGTGTTCCTTCTGCACCACTGAATCCAACTTGAAGCTCCTGCTATGAAACCAGAAAACTGGGAAACAATCTTTGTTCTAAGCTGCCACATAATCCAATGGTGCTAGAGAAACAATTCACGTACCCAGTACGGATGTTCAACATTAACAAGAGAATAGTTGTACAGGAAGTGCCCAAGATTCATGTTTTGAAGGAATAAAGTAGTTTGCTTACTCTAACCAATTAAGCTGTTCTAAAGACACAGTAAGTTTCAGTATTCGTGCTCAAAAGCAATGACATTTTATTGCCGTGTTAAGGTAGTTTGGTGGTCACGTTAGAGACATGAGGATTTACAACTTTTCTGGCAATCTGTCACAGTCTATATATGAAAGATGAAATCCTGCCCTCCTCTCTCTGTGAGCAACTCCTAAAAAACTTCTATTTGGAGATAAACCCACTCCCAGCAGGACTAAAAATTGCACTTCTCTTCCCACGACTATAGAGAGTTGTTTATTTTAACAATCAGCCTTGAAAGTTAAGTTTGAGATGAGCTTTAAACCATATCAAGGTTTTCTTTAGACTTGCTTATATTTTAAATGGGTAAATAAATAAAGGTCATACTTCTGACGATTCAAATCAGTTCCTTAAAGGTCACTCACTCCTTTTTGCTGTGTTCCAGCACCCGGTAGGGTGGAGCAGAAATTCCTTTGGAGCCATGTTGCTCCTGCACGATAGGCAACGTAGCTGGAGTATAAATTTCTGGCATGTTGTCATTGTTCTCGAGGGCACCATAGGAAAAAGAAGCTTTGAGGTCAGGCTGAACTGCAATCCCTTTATCGTGCATGTTCTGCATGCCTGAAAAGAGCAAAGACAGAGATTAAATGCTTAGGACCAAAAGTGCATTCTTCCTGCACTCGGTTAAATCAGCACATTATAAACATGGCTCATCACTTCCTCGAGTGTTAAATGAAAGACATCATGTTTTTCTGCTTAGCACTAAAGCAACTAATGGAGAAATAAGTTCCAAGTGAATGAGGGATGGCAGTCATTTATCTTTTACACAGCTCACCAGAGAGTTTAGCTGTACTTCCCAAAAGAAGTTTTATGTCCCCCTTGGCCTCTACCTCTTGCAACACATCTCAGCCTTCCCCAATAATCAGTTTTCCTGATGGATGAAGACCAAGCCCAGTCCCAAGCATAAGCTCAAAGCTAGTTCATCTTCCCAGAGAGCAGCCAACTGGATAAAGCTGTTCTGACTTAATATGACATCCCTCCCAGTGTCAGAGGCTCCAGAGTAAGTGACATCCAAGTGGTACCTCACCTCTTCTCTGTTCCATGCAAAACACGCATGTACTCCTCACAAGGCACAAACAAGAGATGGAAAAACTAGAAACCACCACCTGATATATCTGGATTCTTAACATAACCGGCAGCTTGAGCTTTCACTGTGAAGCCCAACACTTAAAAGAGAAAGACTGATAAACCACTGTATTTTTACTGTTACCTGGCATAGCATCCATTGATATGTAAGGTTCAAATGGTACAGATCTCTTCTTGTTTCTTGTGATCAAGAAAACACCTAGAAATGCTATGAGGCACCTGTGAAAGAAGACAAGATCTACTGAGATAACTGCAAAAAAGGAGAGGATGCAATATTGCATGTTGCTTCTTCTGAGTGCCTGTCATGTAGCACCATAAAGAACTCAACTGGAAGCAAAAGAAGTCAGGATTACAGGGAACTGTCTCAGCTGAATAACCCTCTTCAACAGTATGGAAATCCACAGAGCAATCAGAACAGTTTCACCTTTTCTTTATCAAAATGCAAGGAAAAGTTTGAATGTTAATTAATTAAATAAGCTGGACTAACTAAAGGAGAAAGCAAGCATATCAAAATTTGGTTTTCTTTGATGAAATTCCAAGATTTAACGTCCTGACCTTTGAGAAGTTTCCCACAGGTGAACACACTAACAACTGTCGATCCTGAGTTTTACTGTATGTTGACAGAGAAAGGCACAGTTCATAATGCTCATTTCCCAATTGTTTGGGTTTTTTTTTTCTGTACTAATCTGAAAGACATTTCACAATGTCCCCTGATTACGGAGAGCTAATCATATCAAGACACTGTACTTGGACTAAATCCTGAGCTACACAGCAAACGTTGTACTGATCATATCTGCATCGTGTGAGTGCTCATGCCCTAAGAAACGGACCTCCAGTACAGTCAGTACAGGATTTAGTGTTTAATGTACAATTATGCACAACCTAGTGTTATACAGTCCCTCTAGAGCATCCATCATCGCTCAGACAAGACACTGAGCTCCATGGGCCACTGGCTGCTCTCGCAGACAAAGTGCTTTCAGTTTGTCCTCCTCTCCAAGACACAGAGAGAGAGAGAGAGAGAGAGAGAGAGAGAGAGATGTATTTTTAAAACTTTGGTCATATGAAGAAATACTTTCCAGTTTTCTAACAAGGAAACTTTAAACACTTACCCTAGTGCAAACATACATATATGGAGAACATCTTCACCGGTGAAGTCCAAGTAAAAAGTTGCTCCTTGAAAAGGAAATAATTAATGACATCTTTCTTCCCAGCTTACATGCACAATTAATGCCCCCTCTCCAGCACTAGTCCCTCCAGAACCCACATCATGTCAAGATTCCTATTTTTATGATCAGTACTTTGGTTTTTTAATGATCTTAAAACAGAAAAAGGCAGCCTAATTGCCACTTTAACATCCTTTACTTTTCTAATTGAAGTAAAATAAATAACCTGATGAATCTGAGAGCAGCATATGACTTGGAACATGACAAGAAATAAACATGAGCCAAAGAGTAGGCCATGCTTGCCCATGACATTGAAGAGCATTAAAAGGCAACGTGTCATTTACAGGGGGGAGCTATAGCCCCTGTATGCCTAGAAGAGCATTACTATTTACACAGACAGTACCCATCACTGTCAGGCAGAGGCACTTCCTCCAGTGTTGAGGTTTTGGAGGTTTTTATGTTTATTTCATTGGGTTTTTCCCCCCCAAGTTTAGCTCATATGTTTTAACTGATGAGAACAAAGCCTTAAAAAGGCTGCTCGTCAGCTCTGAAGCCTAACGGGTTCAAAATGCTCATCTTTGTTCATGTAGACAAAACTTTTCCTATGTGGGCAAGGGCAGAAACTGGAGTAAACTGTTCAGAAAAATTCAATTACTATAAAGCTGTGAGTAGCTGCGTTCTAGACACAATGCAAACAAGACTATTGGGAAGAGAATTGTAACACCTTTGTACAGAGGAAGCAAATATGTTTATACACATTTATAGATGTACATATATCACACACATTTTAACAAAATCTAGATAAAATTACACAAGGAGATGTTTTAGCTCTGTATTCAAGTTGCACGTCTATGAACAGCCATCACTTCTTCTACACACTAGCATGGTATGAGTAATACAGTCTCAAATGTAAGTTCCCACGCACTTTAAACAAAATGACAGAACTTTACAGAAAATTTTAACACAGTCTAATGGGATAATTCACATTTTTGGAAAGAAAAAAGAAACAAAAGCCACCTGCAGAAGAGAGATGACAAGAAAATACACGTCATCATCTTGCTGATTATTCACCTTCCTTGTGTACAAGTGAGGATTATTTTAAAAAAGTCTTTTGCCCTTCTTTTAGGAAGGACCACCAGGCTGTTTTGTGCCCTGTTACCTGCTGTGATTGCCACCGTTGTGGACAGGATGTAGCTGATGCTGGCAATCTGAGATGAGTCATAGAGCTGTGAGGCTTGAGCTAAAAACCTGCAATACAATGAGAGACAACAGGGATTGATTTGAGAAGGATACTCAAATTGTACAGAGTTATCATGGACTAGTACAGGTCTCCTTTTTGGAAACAGATTTCAAAAGCGATGTAGAAATTTAGGAAACTTTATTCTCTTTCTTACTAAACCTGCAGCAGCATCCCTTGGAATTAATCTAAGTGACAGAAGAATAAGACTTAGAGCTGTACTGACTAAAGGCAGCAAAATTACTGCCTTTAGGCCCCACTTAGGGCCAGAATGTCACTCACATTTTGAGTAGCTTTTTATCCCTGCTGCTACCAGCTTTTGATGTTATTACAAATACAGAGGAATAAAGAAAATAGATGCATCATCATCAACACTGATTCTGCACTTTGATTTTAGCCAGTGCACAGATACTGTATTCAATTTGCCACCATTTCATTCCTAACATTATTTTGCAAATACCTGAATGATATAAAAATTTGAGATTAAAACTACTTGGCAGCATCACTACAAGGAAAAGCAAAGAACACCACTATCCCAGGCTCCTGTGAGATGGATTTGAGGACAGGTCATAGAAGAGGATGGATAATTCTTCTCCTAAAATTTAATCAGCATTCTTGGAATGGATAACAAACAGCCCACTAATTAGCAATCCACTGAAACCAGCAGAGTTATAGACAAAAAGAGAGGGAATAACTTACGTTGCTTGAAAGATGGCTGTAGCAATCATGCAGACCAGCATGATATAAAATATCGGGTAGTCAAGTTGTAAGTTTCCTTGTATCGAGACGACGATCATGCCTGCCACAGCCTTCACGGTCACAACAGTCATGGAACCTGCGAACCATCACCAAGACTCTGCTGAAGCACTGATACCTGCTCAGTGGGACAGGAACGCTGCGCATTCACCCTGTCCACGACATGTAGCTGCAAACAAACCCAAGATCTACAAGAACTCGAACACTCCTTTTGCCAGGGCAAGCAAGGGGTGCCAACTGCAAATTTGATCCCCAACTCTGCCAGTTTTCTTCTCAACAACTTCACTACAGTGACCTTTAATAAATCATTTAACCTTTCTCTATCATGGTTCCCTTCTCCACAGGACTGGGAGCACTTACTGATTTTTTTTTTTTAAGTGTTTAAACAGCGTTGTGCAATCACATGATGGCAGGACACAAGTTTAAGTTTCTGATGCCATGTTGGTTTGGTTAATAAAGCTAAGGAAGTTTTCAAAACAAGAATCAGAAAGAGTAGACTCCCTTTTAATTTCTTGAAAGCACAAGTCAGGGCCGTTCAGAATTAGGAGAGTTGCTTTGTCTATGATTCACGCAGCCTCTGAGGCACCAGTTACTGAAATCCAGCCCCAAATGTTAAAAAGAAAAAAAAGACAAGACACTACAGTGACTGAAGTTGCATAAATAGCAAAAAAATTGAGGACTGTGACACAGATTCAACAGCATGTCAGACTGCGTCACTGTCTCACTATTATTCACCCTTTTTAAAGTTTAATTGATCACAGTTTCTTAAAAAAAAAAAACACAACAAAACAACATATTAATGTGGAGAAAGGTACAAGTGAAATCCTGTCCTTTCCAACGTCCCTGCAGGATCCCACTGTAGGCTTTGAGGATATCAAAACCATCATCTGACCCCACGCCCAGAGGCTCTCCCAATTTAAACAGGGACACACTGGCATGGCAGAGTATTTATCAATTCTTTAGCCACACAGGAAACCTTCCCAGAGCCAAGAAGATTCTTGTAGGTCAAATCCTCTCTTTCATCCACCGAATCAGCCTTCCTTATCCACTGGATAGATAAGATATCACTCCATGCTTTGCATGCACAGATTAAAATTAAGAACACTAATAAATAACTTGCACTTTCTGTATTTGGCAGATTTTTTTGTCCTTATGGGAAATAAATCTTAATTGTTCAAAGGTCATTTGCAAAGATCTTAAACATCACTGCAAGGTACTAGCTTTGTCAGCATTTCTGGACTAGATTGATACATTTTATTACATTAATTAGGTTAATATAATTCCCTATAAACCACAGATTCCTCAGTTTACTGTAGTTTATTGTTACAAGCCAGAGTTAGAAGATCACACAAGTCCATATCAACTTACCCAGCAAAGCTACCAGTAAAAGAATAACTACAATGTAGTTTGCATTTTTCTCCTTGTAAAAATAGAGTAGCAGGCAGAATATGATGATCTCCACAAGCTACAAAGGGTAGAAAAGAGAATGTTAAAAGATGTGGGGTGTGTGGGGTTGGCAATAAACGGGATTCTGAGCCAGTCAAACATTAGAATTACACAAAAGGGCAAATCAAAGGAAAATGAGGATCCCACACAATCATAGATCAAATCTAGCATGATCTTAGATTCTAATTAGATGAGATATTCAATAGCTTCTTGCAGAACAGGAAACATGGGACACTTGTAACAATATATTCATTGTAAAGCAGCAGATCAAATAATCCTGACTGATCTCTTCACATCAGAGATCTCAGCCTACTCTCCATAAGGAGGTTCTTTAAGTGATCCCTGCAGCACACATCTTATTTAATGGTCAATCTCCATTAAAAATCAAGAGATTTCACAGGATTTTCAATGACAGACTGATGGTTCCAGAGAAAGTCAGTCTAGAAAAAGCCCAGATGTAAGCACATTATTTGGACACCTCTGGAGCAGTTGCTCTCAGCTGTCACCAGTACTAGTGCCACACGTTGTAGCTGACTTATCAGGGAGAGAGCAAGCTGTTGTCAAACTTTTCAGTTCAAGTTATTTAAGTCCTAACAGATTAATTCAGAGAAAGGATGGAAGAGTTCCAGATTGTGCATGCACGTGTCCACATGCAACGTGGAACTGACACCAGGAAAAGCTGCCATAGGTTCATTAGCAAGGACAAGGAAAATTGCTGGTAACTGTAAGGAAAAATAATGCTTGAAATTAAACTCCCAATCAGGCATAGAGCAGAAAACTGTCCCACATTTTATGGGCCATCTTACCATATACAACAGAAATGGCCAGCTCACTAAATGCCTAGTGATATTTTCTCCTGTCATCTTCTCATGACTATTAGGTCCAAATGTTATCAGCAGGTAAGTTCCAATAATTGCCAAACCACAGCCTACAAAGGACAAAACATAGCGCCCTTTGGCAACCAAAGGACACACAAAAAAGAGAGGACAAAGTTAGGGGGTTAGTGTGGATGCACAGAATTAATATCACACATGCACAGTGACCATTAATGACATCATGCACATTCCTTTGATTGACTCATTCCTCTGCTCTTCATGCCCCACTTTCAAAATACTAGAACCAAAAAAAACTCCAGGCAATGTGTGAATTGAGAAAAAAAAGTTGATACCAGCTAGCATCTGCTAAAGAAACAGGAGCTACAAGTTCTAGATCTAGAGTTTATCCTGCCTGGCACTGCCCACAGCTCATCTCCCAGGAATGCAGTTCTGCAAACACTTGCACATGTCTGACATTCAGCTGATTCAGTTGTGCCTGTGCTCCTGCAGAGTCAAGGCCCTCGCCTGCAGCTTCAGCCCAAAGAACCATGATTCTCAGATTGTGCAAGCAAACACCATTCTCCTGTATTTCTAAAATCTGTGAGATTCAGGTGATTTGGCACAAATCAGAAAAAAACAAACAAAAAAGTTTCCATTTTTAACAAACAGTGGATGAGGTGACACATTTCTTCACAGAGATACTACAGCTAATGCAGATCTTGCCATTCCTCTATGTGTTGAATGACTCATAGAGAGGAAAAATGAAAAGGATTTGTGGAACTTACTCAAAAAATCCTTGGGCTTCCATTTTTCTTTAATAAATATAATTCCTATGATTGCACTAGCTAGAAATAAAAAAAAAAAAGAGAGAAATTGAGTTATGTATCAGTCCAATGATCAGCAATCTCACACTGAAATGCACTCAGACTTGTACAGCTGTTGTCTCTTTCCCCCTTACCTATAACAGACACTGCACTGAGCGGCACAATCAGTGAAAGAGGAGCAAAGGCGTAAGAGGAAAACACTCCCAGTTCACCCAGTACCAGCAGAAACAGTCCACACCACCATGTCTTGGTTTTGAAGTAGGCTCTGGGATCTTTGGAACCTGCCAGTCGGATGTGGCTGTATTTCTAGAAAAGAATATAAAGGCAAAGAAGGTTTGGCATGCTTGATGCTTTGTTTAATGCAGGGTGCTTGAGGCAGGATCAATATTTGCTTCATGATACTCACTTGGAGGTTGAGTGCAATACTGATAACAAGATGCCCAAAAATAGCCAGTAATGCACCAATCAAGTTCTCCTGTAAAAACAAAGGAAACACAGAGATATTAACTTTAGCCACTAGAGCTGGAGGAAGTTGGAGCTTTTTGCACAACCTGGAAGAGAGCAGACTTTTAAAAACAGTTCCTACATCACCTGTCAACAGAAATACCTGTTTCTCTTCCTCCCTTTCTACATGATCTAGGGCAATTCAGGTGAGTTCCCTGCAGCTCTGTTCCAAACCTGTGCAAGTCAGGTGAAAGATAACCCTTCCTGAACAGACACTTTCTACAAGAGACTTAAATGAGCATGCATATATTTGCATTCTTCACAGTTTCTCAGAGGGGAAGAAGATAAAGCTGAACACAACAACACAGTCACTCATTCTTCCCTTTGAAAATCTCTTTTCATGAGGATGTTGGTTTCCCTGGAATTCAGCAGAGGATGGATCAGGAACCTCTGCATTCTGCAGCTCACATCTTAAGAACTATTCTGCTCTTCTCCACTTATAACATCTGCTGGTTCAGAAGGTAGTTTAGCCCATTTGATGAGGCAGCTCAATTATCACAGATTTGATGCTGCTGTTTATATAAACCAGTTATTCAAAACTAATAGGCAACTGGTAGCAACTCCTAGCAAGCTCCCAACAATTTTGACATGAGCATTCCCAGCTCAGCAATAATTCTCACAGTCTAAAGATAGGATTTGAAATAATAATAATTAAAAAAAAAAAGGATGTAAAGCAGGCTGAGTCACAAAGGAAACGTACACTAGGAGTGAAGAGAAGAGCCTGAGGCCATTTAGCATTTGTGTTCTTCCAATCACTGTCTAAATCTCATCAGATGTCATTAGCACTTTTCACTTCAGTGCAGGTCTCCAAGATACAGTGGAGTACTTGGCTTGGATTGATTTGGGATAAGTAAACTCATATTTATATTCCTCCCTTAACAGTAAATATACTATTCTTGAATTTCTCATAAATAGTAAGAGAAGGACTTCAAGGTTTCAAATGCTTATCAGTGGCACACGAAGCTCTTTATCAGGATGCACAAAAATAAGATTCACTCAAGCAGCTTCATTCAAAAACACCTGAGAGATTTTTCCACAACAGACAGTGAAATTGGCAGAAAACTGTCACTGTGTGATCACAGATGTGGCCACAGAAGCTCAGCACAGTTTACTGGCTCAGCAACTGGACTCCAGTTGAGAAGACACGTGATATTTTCATGTGTCTCAGCTGAAAAGCCCCAGAAGTGCAGTGCAGGTTTGGGACTGGCTACGGGACTGTGAGAAGCTGCAAGCCAATGTCAGCCAGGTCAGCTTTCACAGGGCACCCAGGAACGTGTTCTCAGCAAAGCACTTCATCTAGTGGAAAAAAAAAAAAAAAGCCCTTCTTGCTGGGATTCTCTCAGCACTTCTGAGTAAGAGATTCAGAGGAAATTTGGGAACAGCTCCATTCTCAGCTGGATAATAAGGAGGAACTCCAGCAACATGTCCCATCTCAGCTGCAGGCTGTCTGCATGACCCACCTGCAACTGAAGCACTTGAACATACAGCAGACCAGAACATCTGATCTCAGTTACCAAATTACTGCACATAACCCCCTTTAGATATATAACCACCTGATCTCTGTACTGCCAAATGTTCTTTTTTCACATTGTCTAGCTCTTTAAGACACAGAATTTCTCTCTCTTTATCTCACTGCTTATATTCACAGCACATAACACAGTGGCGCCTCCAGGCACGGCTGAATACAAAGCCAGTGCCCCTCCTGCAAAAAAATAACCAACATAGAGCGGCATTATCAGCTTGCTGGGATAGCTGGAGCCTTCCAGGGACAGACTGGGGTAGAAATCTGACCTTGTAAGAAAAGGAGTCAGTGTGTGGCTGCACAGAAACCGCTGCTGTGGCCAACGGGAGTTGCTGAAGTTGCAGGTTTGGACTGTTGCCTCCTTCCATTTTGGTTGATTTGGAGTGTTTGCTTTTCAGCCTCTTTGATGCTGGAACTTCTCTTTAAAGAAGAGACTTGGACCCTGCTGGAACCATCTTATCTGTAACTTGGTAACCACTTCTTCTCATCCATCCTGTTTTCTTGGATGAGCAACAATTAGTTCAGTGAAGCACAAAAAAAGTTCTCTGTGGTCTGCCTGCTGCTTTTCTTCCCGCACTGGGTTACACCGAGGTAGGGTACACAGAGTAGGCAGAAGTGGAGATGAGCCAGTATCTCCAGCCAGTCAGTGGGGCAGCGAGGTCATACTCCTCCAAGGTGACACTAAGGAAAAATAAAAAATTAGGTCAAATGAACTCAATGGTCCAAAATGTGCAATGAAATCCTGCTGACGGACAGGCCACAGGAAACTCCCTAGAACCAAACTAACAGCTGCACGTATCAGCAGAGAAAGTCAGAGTTTAAACGCCTTCTTACAAAGTCTCACTCACACAAACTTGCACAGACTTTGCTTTACAAGAGCTGGCAAACTGGCTTGGCCCCGAGGGTGACATATTCAGCTGACATTTAACACCAGACCTTGCCCTTGGGAAAGCACTTATCAAAAACTCTCTGAAATCCTCCAAACCCTGCTTTTTATTTCTCTGCTGCCTGCGTACCTCTGTTGTTCATTCAGGACACATTCCATTAGTCACACCATCCCCACATGCTGAGGGTGACAGTGCTGCTTCTCCATGCAAACAGAGGTCACTCCAGTGTAATTGCTGTAAGCAGGGTGTAGAGGCTGAATTCCTCACAGCCAGACTCATCACAAGTGTCTGGAATGCAGCACAGGCAGCAAATTGGTCTGAAGTCTCTGCATGTTTTGATGGCTCCTTTCACCAAAGACCTCCAGGAGCATCACAACCCTGAGCAACAGACACTGGTGAGAAGATCTCTTTGTACAGAGGAGGATGCTGGTGTACAGACATCGCAGGGGTGTGATCCTCACAAGTGACATGTCCTTCTTGGTTCACTCAAAGACAGCCTGAAACGGTGCAGGAGCATCTTATAGACTCAGACCCTGGACAACTGGCCTGTGGTCACATCCTGAGGCACCAGGACCCATCTCATGCTCAGGACCTGAACTGCAAGCTCTCTTAGCCAGCCTTGGCCTGTGACTGATCACTGTAACTCATGGGCTGCCCCAGTGCCTCCAGCACGGGAGGGGACGGGGGGAGCCATGACAGGGCAAAACCACTCCGTTGTGAGGGGAGGTGGGGGGCAAAGACCCCCTCATCGTGAGGAAACCCTGCCCGGGCAGAGGCTGAGGGCAGGGGGTGCCCCCAGGACACCCTCCCCGGGTCAGGGCCCCGGCCGAGAGCTGCAGCCGGACCGCAGCGGCGGTTTGTTCCC
>NW_010336757.1:0-15261 GCF_000700745.2 Antrostomus carolinensis
CCTTCCAACCCTAACGATTCTATGATTCTATTATTTGTTTCTAATACATGTAAATGTATGTCTGCAAGAACTACCACAGAATGTTGTGCAGATGCGTTTCAGAGTTTAGTAAGTAAAGTCTAAACTCTTCATAGATTCTGTTTTGAGCTGACTGCTAAGATTTAAAGTAATGTTTTTTTCTCTCTCTCATTGTTTGTTAGAAACCTACTGCTGCATTATATGCACAACAAACATGGAAATTTGGTAAGATTTGTATATATGTCAGCTTGGCAGCTACAGCGTGTGGCTCAGCTGCTACGGAGCTACACATATTTACTGAAACCAGAAGGTGGCATCAAAGACTGTCTAACATTTGCAATAGAAAGGCCTCAAAGCACACAGTTGAAAACCTTTGTTTTTTCTAACCGATAAAATAATGTAAGTGTGGGGTGTTACTGCCCCTTTACTAGCCTTAGGAATTCGGGTTAGGCAGACTTCTGGAAATCTGTCCAGAGCTAGGATCTAAAGTATTCTGACTCACTCAACCCAGATACATTATTTCTTATGAATCATTATGAATAAATCAGCTTGTTTGGGATTAGTAAATGTATAATCCTGTCCTAATATCGCTGAATGTATTTATTATCCTCAAGAGTTCAGTTAGTCATCTTGGCAAACATAAGAATATATACTTTATCTATGCACATTATGTTTAACTGGTGCTTTCCATCTCACCTATTGCTCACCTAATCTGTGTTTCAGCACTTTTTGGCTGGATTCTCTTCTCTGTCTCACTCCTGGATAGTACAGAAGGGCAAAGTGCCTTCTCTGTAGTAGCAACTAGTCAACCTAGCCTTGATTATGACAGGCTGTACTAGAAGCAAACTGAATGGATCTGGTTTATGGAAAGCAATGATGATCTTCCTCATGCTGATGAAGTTGAGAAAACTGTGAAAGAGAAGAAGCACTGGGGTGAGGCGTACTGGTGGGATGACTTGCTTACACATGCCACAGAATGAGGACAGAAGTGAAGGCAGCCAGGTGAAAACTGCTTAATTTTGTTTGTAAAAGGCAGTATATTTAAGATAATTGCATATTATGATACATCTACTAAAATTCATACAAAGTTTAGAGTTTAAAATAGCTTTTTTAATAAAAATAACATTTCCAAAAGTAATGGTCTGCATAGTAAACTACATTATGTTCATTTTTTAAGAACACAGAGTTTGCATTTTTAATATTCAGCTGCCTTCTGTATCCAGATATTTTGTTCATATCATCTAACTACTGAAATATTCTTAACTAGAAAAGTTTACTGCAGCGTTGACAAATAGTGTTTGATGTTTTGTTCAAAGTATTTATACTGCCAGCTTGCCCACTCTGGCAGTTCAGATGATTTTCTACTCGCCAATAAAAACATTCAAATATGTTCAGCAAGACTAATTAAACTACCATCAATGTTATTTGATTTTTCTTTCAGGTACAGTAATCCATCAATTTCCTCAGCATTGTGCTAGCAGTCATAATGAATCCTAAATATGCCTTTATGGAAACTTCCCTCTCATCTTTGTAGTCTTGTGTACACTTGTGTCGTCACTTCACTCAACTCAAATATAATATAAATTAATTTTAGTGTATCACCTTAGATAATTCATTGATAGTTCTTTATTTCTTCTTCTCTGCTTCTTCTTTTGATTACTGTGGACTTCAAAGCTACAATGTTTGCTTCTTCCTTGTTTACACAAATTCAGAAGATGAATAACCTAATTAATCTATTACAATCCTGAAGAATCATCCAACACTTTACACCTTCTCTGGAATTCAGATCTTTGATTCTGCCCTCAGATCTATCCCATGTCTCCATGCTCTGTTCATCTGCTGCCTGATTTAATGTGTTGAATTTTTGAAATCATACTAACATCACTTCATAAAACTCAAATAGAAAGCTGGGTGGGGTATAAAGTGTATAATACATATTTAAGTTTTACAGTTTCCAAGTTTATCTTGTTTTTCTTCTTAGGGGATCTTGCTAACTACAGAATTTACAAATTTACAAATATAATACAACGTATAACTTGTGTTTTTTCAAAGGTTTTGAAGACTGAGGCATACCTGAGCAGAAGTTATTGACAAGAATACTAAAGCTGGCTGCCTACTTGCTGTTTTATCTAAGTTCATCCTTTTTCTTTCAGTTAACCTGTATACCACCATACTAATCCTTCTACCTTTTTTTATATTAGTAGCATTTAGGTATTTTGAGTTGTTTTTCATGTCCTACTCTTAGTCACTCTTTAGCCAAATTATTCAAATTTCTCCTAGAGTTCTGCCATAAACCAGTTGTCTTTCTTCATCATTTTTGTATTGCTCTGCCAACCAGTTTTCAGCTGCTTGGTATCTTCCTAGCAATGTGGTGTTCAGGAATGGAGCCTCATAATTCTAGGACTTTGTGATATTAACTGCATAGTTAGAACACTATATTTTTCCTGCTCTGTCTCATGTGTGTCCATGTAAAGAGCTGCAATGCAAGGATTAGAGAGCTGCAGCCTGCCAGGGAGGAGGCAAAGGGCCGTCTGCATTCCATTCTTCAGCAGGTACGTGGAGAAAGCTCGTTCAGGCAAGTACCTGCTTACCCTGCATTAGGCACCACACTTGCATGTCAGTTATTAAGTATATCATCAGATAATAATATATGGTAAAGCGTGGTTTTTGCAATTATTTCAGAACAAGCATGAAATGATGAGGTAGTGTAATATAATATTGGTTATGAAGTAATTATTTGGAAGCCTTTCAAGAAAACTGAATGAGTGGTATTGTCAATTTTAGTGTTAAGAGTCTGAATTTAGTGATATGCTCTAAAATAAACATTCAGTTCAGCTCTTTTACAACAGAACTCATTTTGATTATCAGCTTTCTCCAACTGTATTGTAGTTTTCTGAAATACCTTGTCAGCAAAAATGCAATGCACTGACCTTACTGAATACTTTTTGAATTCTCCTTAGGTTAACAGAGAGCTTTAGAGTATCATCAGTAAAGAAACAATATTTTCTTCTCTTGAAGAACTACACTTGAATATCTGAACAGATATTTCTTCTCTGCATACATGAGGTTGTCTCTCTC
The DNA here is from genome assembly GCF_000700745.2 of Antrostomus carolinensis. Lineage (NCBI taxonomy): Eukaryota > Metazoa > Chordata > Aves > Caprimulgiformes > Caprimulgidae > Antrostomus > Antrostomus carolinensis. The sequence continues at coordinate 3,097 of NW_010336757.1, forward strand.
AGATCAGATACCAATGTATGGCTACCAAAGATAAATGCTGGTTCACTTATAATGGCCACTATGAAGGGAAGAAAATCAACTGAGTTACTGTGGTGGGTTGACCTTGGCTGGCCATCAGATGCTGACCAAGCCGCTCTATCAATCCTCCTCCATCAACAGGACAGGGGGACAATATACGATTAAAAGGTCAAGATAAGGACAGGGAAAGCACTTCCCAGTTACTGTCATGGGCAAAGCAGACTTGACTTAGGGAATTTAATTTAATTTATTGCCAATTAATAACAGAGTGGGATAGTGAGAAATAAGAACAAACCTAAAAAACAGCTTCCCCCCACCCCTCCTTTCTTCCCAGGCTCAGCTTCACTTCCAGCTCCTCTACCTCCTCCCACTGTGTGATGCAGGAGAATGGGGAATGGGAGTTGGGGTCATTTCATCATGCATTATCTCTGCTGTTCCTTCCTCCTTATGCTCTTCTCCTGCTGCAGTGTGAGGTCCCACCCACAGGACACAGTCTTTCATGAACTTCTCCAAGGTGGGTCCTTCCCATGGGCTGCAGATTTGCATGGGTCCTTTCCACAGAGTGGGGTCCTTCAGGAAGGGATTGCTCCAGTGTGGGTCCCCCATGGGGTCTCAGGTCCTGTGAGAAAACCTGCTCCATCATGGACTCCTCTCCATGGGTCCACAGGTCCTGTGAGGATCCTGCTTCAGCACAGGCTCTCTACAGGGTCACAGCTTCAGGACATATCCACCTGCTCTAGTGTAGGGTCCTTCATGAGCTACAGGGTGGATATCTGCTCCACCATGGTCCTCTGTGAACTGCAGGGGGACAACCTCTGTCACCATGGTCTTCGCTATGTACTGCAGGGGAATGTCTGCTCTAGCACCTCGAACACCTCCTCCCTCTCCTTCTTCACTGACCTTGGTGTCTGCAGTTTTTTCTCTCACATATTCTCACTCCTCTCTCCTGGCTGATGTTGTGCAGCAGCTTTTACTCCTTCTTAAATATTTTATCACAGAGGCGCTACCACTGTTGTTGATTGGCTCAGCTTTGGCCAGCGGCAGGTCCATCTTGGAGCTGGATGGAACTGTCTCTGTCTGACATGGAGCCATCTTCTGGCATCTTCTCACAGAAGCTACCCCTGCAGCTCCCCATCCCCCTGACACACTACTAAAAACTTAACATGTATACTCAATACAGATTCTAAAAGTTTTTCTCTGAAAATACCATGATGATTTTTAATTATGCAGTCAAGTGCATGTAAGGGAAGAGGAGACACACAGGGAGAGACTCATACTTTGTTCTCTAAGTCTGTTTTTTCTTTGAACTTCATCAACTGAAATTAGCCATCTAGTTTAAACTACTCATTAAGTCAGCATCTGCAGTTAACAGAGACTTATATCTCTATAAAGCCATTTATCCTATCTTAAGATAAACATCTAAGATTAGTACGATAACTCTTTGCAGCTGGACTATCTCTCTGTTGACTTTTGGACAGTTAGTTTAGACTAAGAGCTTGACCTCTAGACAGACAAATTTAAGTAATTTGAATACCACCTCTAAATATTTGATCCTTTTATTTTATAAAAAAATTCATGCATAAAATATCTTTATTCCTAACATAAAGAACAGAAACAGAGCAAAGGCGGAGGCCCTCAAATTGCTGACACTCTTTTCACTTACTTACACAATTCTTCAGAAAGACAGAATTGCCTTATATGAGGATGATTAACCAATGTAAGTAGATTAACTTTATCATTATTATTGAAACAAGTAGGAGCTCCAGTTATGTGCTAGAAATTATTACCATTGAGACCTGTGCAAAAGAAAATCTGAGATCAGTGCCAACAAACTATGAGCTATAGGAAATAAGGGAAGAGAGGAGGGAATTAACAGGGCAAGGAGAAAAAGAAAAAAAAAAGACTACAACAACTAAGAAATTAAAGTTGCCTGTTGAGCATGACATGTCATAAATTAATGTGTATCGGATGCAAAAACAGGCCTATATTTTGTTTCCAGTGCTTAATGCTTTGAAACAACTGCTTTAGACAATGCAGGAACCTTTTGTTAGATGGTTGACTTCTGTGCAGTGTTTGTTGATGTGATGACTTTGTCTTCACAGTGAAGTGGTGGCATTCTGTTACAAGATGAACTGAGATATCACGAGCCATGGACAGAGGAGAAAGGTTGAAACATGGATCATACAGCACACTAATTATTAAGGGTTAAAAAATATGGTGGGATTTGTAGTGCAAATAACTGATTATAACAAAGTTGTTGACATACATCCGCTTGCTTTCTTACCAGGCCTTGAAATTCCTCTCCTTCAAATTTGAGCATCCTGGGGGAAAATAACATTTTTTCTTGTAACAATGTGATTTTTTTCAACCTTTTCAGGGATGCTGGGGTGAACCTTCTTGGCATCTGCGAAGTATACCAGTATTTTTCTGGGTGGTATATAAATATTGGGGTCTAATTCTGTCTAACTGAACAGTGATGAACAGCTGATACCATCTGGTAGTTTTAGAACAGTTATGTCAGCAGCTTGGTCTGCTGAGATGTACAGATTAATCCCTTATTTTTGGAAAGTCCCTTAAATAAAGCCCAAAAGCCTAAAGTAACATCAAATTAAGCTTTGCATTGGGTTACTGAATTCACTAGAATTGGTGTGGTTACACCCATTGACCATTTTCCTGAACACTGTAATCCTGCAACAAATATTGCAATTCTTACTTTGTCTGTCTTTCATGAAAACAGGCTTGAGAAGAGTCATCCATCTGCTAATCACTTGTATGCCTGCTCCTTTTAAGCAAACATGCAGACATTACTACTGAAGGATGAGGCACTCATAAAGAACTATAGCAAAAGTGCTTTTCTCTTTATAAAACTGATCATCTTAGGAAAGATGATTTTAAACAGGCTTTTATAATTGTTAGAAACCTTTAAGTTGGCATCAATATTTTTTTCCTGGTACTCTACCATGACAAGCATTCTTTTGGCTAAATAATGCAATTCATTAGTGACTGCATGCTTTGGCTATCGAACATTCAATAGTTCCTGTAAGTACCCATAAGAGGAAACTGCAGATGCTTGCACACTCCAAGATTGCTTATCTGGAGTTCAAGTAAGGTCAAAATACACACGTCCCATGGGATATTTTTCCCTGGCCAAAAGGAGTATCTCATTTCATATGAGCTCCAGAGATGAGATTTGTGATTGAAACACCAAAGATCGTAAAAGATTTTATAGCCATATCAGAGCTCGTGTATGTCTCTTATATACATTATATACATTATATACAAGGTCACAGAAATTGTTTCTTTGGGAACTAGGGCGTCCTTCTGCCTGAACATATGTCAAGGGTGTTCTGGGAGTCGGAAGAAGCATGACAAACCTTGCTGGTGTCTTCATCTGTGTGTGAACTGAGAGGGGAATGTGCAGCTATGCATGACCACAGTCATGGTCATTTGATTGTCCAGTCCAGAGACCTGAACAAAACAGGTTGCCATTTGCCCCCTGCGAGTCTGTTTTGTTAGTCCTTCTTTTGGGTTTTGTGTTTACACATAGAGTCATATCTGGATGCTATTCAGATGCAAGAGTTACATGGTCAAATAAATAAAAAAAAACAAATGTCTTAAAGAATTTGTACAGTCAGGACTAGTATCCAAACATAATTGCTCTGCAATGTCTTGCAGTTTGATTTTTAAAAACCTGAGAAAAATCATAAACAATCTGGAAAAATCCTAAAACACCAAAAATTAAAACTACTTTCCCCTAGAAACTTTCTGGGAGATAAAAAAATATGAAATTAAGATATCGTTACATTCCAAGCTTTGGCTGGAAAATAAAATTAATTATGAGAAGTTCTGAACTGATGCAGTGTTGTAATAAATGCATTTTTTATTCTACAAGACTAAATGATTTGAATTTCTTTTCAGCACCTTCCTTCTCCAGGCACCTCAGCAAATGTTAGCTGATGCTCTGTTTCACAGGCATTACTTGCACTGTTCTAGCATAAAAATCTCAGTCTCTGCAGCTCAGCTGTCACCCTAAATGAACATAAATCTTTTTAGTGGCCACAGGCTTTTCCACAACACAATGGAATTCTCTATTACTTGAATGTTTGAGACACTGGGACACAGAAGAATGCTTCTTCCTACCTATATTCATGGCATAAGTGAAGTGCAATAAAGACAGACTGGGCATGTGCTTCTTATGGGACTGACCATTACCTGATGAAAGAGAACTTCTGAATTTGAACCTGTTACTTTATGATGTTGCTCCACTGGAATTAAAAACTGCAGATTAAGAGTAGCCCAAAGATATCTAATGTTTTCATTCTGTTGGAAATTCCCAAGAACTCAGGCAACAAGAATTTAAGTTAATTTATTTAATTTTATTTATTTTATTTAATTTGTTTTAAAATATGTATTAAGGACCAAGGCAGCAGAAATCAGAGAAAGAAATGTTCAGAAACTCTGAAATGAAGAAGAGAAATAACAGAATTGTTTGTTAGGAAATTTCCTTATTTCAATAAAGTAACATATTCAGTGTTTAAAAGCATCACCATTTGGAGGAACTTCATTTCATGTGCTTAGAATATTTTTGCATCATTGCTAAATAAATTCCACTTTTATTCTAGGTGATATAAGTAGACAAGCAACTATTGTGATCACATAGTGTATTAATACACTTACAGCCAGCCTCAAATAAATGAAGATTCAGAGATAAGGCACAGCACAAGGATGATGGACTCAAGAAGTATTGATAACATTTCTGCTTGCAGGAATGTATCAGCAAAAATGGCACCAACTTTATGGGAGGAATGGGTTTTGTTGTACCAATGTTTGGGGTAGATCAGCAAGGAAATTCTGTACAGTTCTGTTCTTCTTCCTGAGTGTGGTGACTGTCAGTAGCTCAGATATGGTCTCAGTTTGAGAGAAGATTTCTATTGTAAGTGTATTCTATTCATTTCTGTGTAAGCTTCCACTGTTTCAGGGTAGTAGTAGCCACTGACACACACCAGTAGGCTTGGAGGAGCCTTTAAGCCAGTGGTGGCAAAAGCTTTCATGTCACAGGAAATGTCATGTTCTGGTATGCACGCCAGTTCTGACACACGGACCACCAGCTTTCCTTCCCTCTGCTCTATGTGATCTAAAAACTCTGTCAGGTTTAAATTAGTTAAAACAGGATAGACTAGAGTAAGGAAAGATTAATTTGTTCATGAATGAAGGTAAGAATTGTGTATGAATTATGATATTATACATACATTTATACAGATTGTTTCCTGCCTTTGGGATGTTTTCTAACTAGGTAATGCTAGTCAATGATTTTATTGTTTCAGAACCTTTCCTTCTACTGTTCAAAATCCAAATTAAAAAAAAAAAAAAAAGGTGTTAAACTTTGTAGGCAGGGAGAAAATCTTGGCAGTGTGAAAGAATACCCTAAAGGCCTCATAACCAGTGAGCAGATAATGTAAATTTAAAATGTTTTAATAAAAAGCTGTTGACTATTAAATGTGTTTTTCAGTTGAGGGCCTCCTCAAAGTGTTTTTGACTGCTTAGGTTTGCTAATACTTGATGCGGTTGCTCTTAGGTCGGTACGTGATTGCACAGTTACTACAAAATGGCCAGGATCTAATTTGATGTTGCAAAAGTGCCTGGATTGGCATGAGCACCTCTACTATCAAAATTATTAATTGATCTCTGTGTATCTCATGCACTTGTAATCTCAATAACCTACAGCATTGTTTCACACTGGTTTCTAGAAATCCCATGTACGTAGGAGGCTGGGCTCTGAGTTTTGTTCTGTGCTAAAATACATGACATAAGGAACAGACAGAATCACAGAATGTTAGGGATTGGAAGGGACCTCAAAAGATCATCCAGTCCAATCCCCTGGCTAGAGCAGGAACCTAAATGAGATCACACAAGAAGGCGCCCAGGCGGGTTTTGAATGTCTCCAGAGAAAGAGACTCCACAACCTCCCTGGGCAGCCTGTTCCAGTGCTCACTGTAAAGAAGTTTCTTCTCAAGTAGTTTGGAGTCAAGAACTGATGTGAAGACCTTGGGGAGTATCAGCACATGGCATGTGGGGAAACTGATCCTTTTTTTTTTTTTAACCTTAGAGCATGGACAATCTTGGTCTAGCCTAGAAAAGAAAGTTTCTCTATCCTCTGAGCCTTGACTACCCTGGGAGAGAAAGGTGCCAGCCCTATGCTCTCCCATATATAGGTCAGGTCCTTCAAACAGCAGCCTGGCTCTGCAGTGTTCAATTCAGTCAAGCCAAGGCAGGGCACCCCCACCCCATCAAGCACTACCCTATGCTCTCCCATATATAGGACAGGTCCTCCAAACAGCAGCCTGGCTCTGCAGTGTTCAAGTCAGTCAAGACAAGGCAGGGCACCCCCACCCCATCAAGCACTAAGGGTCTCTAAATTGTTGTAGGAGGCTACTTGCATAGTAGCGTCTATGGCTACTATGCAAGGTCATGCATAGTAGGGTCATGCCTCTAGCCCCTGGAGAAATGACTCCCATGTGGACAAAGAAACAATTGACATTCTGCATTGCTTTTTCAGCTTTCCCATTCTCATCAGAGAATGGAATAGGTGAGCAAAAGGTAATCATGTAAGGAGGCCAATGAATTAGAAAGGCAAGCCTAGGTAAAAAGGAGGAAAAGGGAAGGGAGAGAAAAGGTTGAATAGCTAAACAATACAGCCACATGAATTTTCTAACTGTCAGGTTATTTGAGAAAAAGCAATGCTTTCATCCTACCCTCAAACCTTGCCTATGGAATTTTGCCATACAAAATGAACGTTCTCTCTCTCCACACTTGAGGTAAAGCTCTCACAGTTACGATGCACCCTGACTATCTGTAGTACATTGGATTTCATGGATCTCTGTGAGTTTTACTTTTTATTTAAGACCGTTAAATTTAGTTTGCTCAAGACCTACTATCTATGGGGACCAGCAGGTACATAAGATACAGTTAGTACCTTACATATACAGCTCCTGACTACTGTACTCACAAGTATGGTCCCATATGCCACCCCATATCACACAGCTTAGTGCTCAGCTCCTACACCAGGAGTTTGTTGGGGTTTTTTTTAATAATAAATATTTAATACAGTTCAGGGAGCTCTGTTTAAAATGTATCCTGAAAAATGGCATTTTGGGAAGCAGAAAAGCCATTTTTCTAAAATTTAAGCCTTACATGAAGTGTCTGGAAATAGACATAATCCAGAGCATTTACCACCTTCCTCACATCTCTGCCTCTGTGAAGTCACAAGAAAATATCAAATTTTACAAAAAAGCAAGGGGATTTTGCCATGTGTCCTTTAGAGAATGTGGTGCCTGCAGCTTGGGTGAGTGAAGGAAAAATTGTGTGAATGGGTTTCTGGAGCCAGAGAGATTTTTCTTGCTTTCTCTCTGTGGATGATGAAAAAGTAATATTTCTTAAACCTTCCTTTTTTCTGAAACTCTTTATTTTCTTAAATAGTTTCTAAAACTTACTTTTTTTTTTTTTTAGGGAAAAGCATGCAAAAATCTGACAATTAAGAAATGAATCAGGGTCTGCTTCAACATGTGTCTTCTCATTTATTGTCTCCACTTTAAATATGATCTTTTCTTGCAGAAGAATTTTTTCAGGAGAGATTTATCTGCAAACACAGCCCAGATACATGAATTATGTGATTAAAACTACTGATAGGTTTTGTTTGTGACTTGTCTGTGATTCTGTGGAATGCAGGTATTTCACTGAATAATGTTAATTGTTAATTTTAGGTGCCAACTCTCTGTAATGCAATGCAAAGCTTTTCAATGGCAAACTGTGAGCTGTCAGATGGTAATAAAAATGTTAAAGTATATTGAAAACTGAGGAGGAGAAGTCTTTCCTTTCCCACTTGACATGTTCTGAAATGCGGTTGTAGAAGTCATTTAGGTCTGAGCATTCAGGCATGCACACTGAGCTCAGGATTCACAATTAACTCCCATTTCCACCTCCCCCACAGCCTGGACTATCCGTTGTGTTTGTGCAGTGCAAGGTTAGTTCATAGCCACGATACTGCTTGGTTTTCCCAGGCTGCAGCTACGTGGAAGGTTGGTTGACTTACTCAGCAGCCCTGTCTGCCATGGTGGGTCTGGAGAAGGGGAAAGGAGCGTGAGTGCAGTGCGGGAGCCAGCAGCTCTGAGATGTTGCTAAGCCCTATGCTCAAGGAACCCCATCAGTTAAGCATCTCCTGCTCTTCAAAAATGGCTCCCATCTCACAGCCCAGATAACAACCATAAATGCAGAATGAAGCTGACTGAAAGGCCTTAAAAAGAGATCTGTGCCTTGCTCTGGTCCAATCTCATTTCACAGCAACTCCAAATGACTTATTTTATTTTTATTTGTTGCAGCCTAGGCAAATGAGGAAATATGCCTGAAGAGCCCCGTGTTTTCTGACCCACAACTGTGCTGCCCTACTTGTCAGAAAGAAGGAACTCAGCATCTAATTCACATGCTCTGACTGCTCTGATCTTTGGGAACCCATAAATATATTGAAACACATTAATACAGTCCATACAATGTTAAAGACAACACAGTTATGGCAAACATTTTAAATCAGTTGAGAGACATAAAGTCCATATTTATTTTAGCCCTTAGCAATTTAAAGAAGTTTACATTGACTTCAAATCATACCCTTTTTCAGTAAAAACAGACCTTCATTCCTATGATAGTAAGGTTTTTCTTAAGGAGCAAACCATGAAGCAGAGAAGTGTGTGATTTGCAAAGAAGCCATAAAGCAACTTTATTTCCACTCTGAGCTGAGGAAAGTGCTATACAGGCTGGGAGTCAAATGCCCAAAGACACAGCTAAAGTTAATGTAGCTGAGCCCATACTCTACACTGTTGAATCTGACCTTCAAACGATGCATGAAATTTCAGAAAAAAAATGCCCCCACAAAGAAACCTGTAGCTTTGTGGAAGATTGAAAACTGCCTGATCATGGTAATTACAGACCACGCAGCATGTCTTCATTCTCATTCAAAAGAGAGATCTATTAACAAAGTGATCATGTTTCAATAAAGACAGAAAGAAATTCACCACTTAATGTTTTATGTACTTGTTTTATGGCCAGAGGTCCTGTGGGGCAGGAATACTTCATCCAGAAAAATAAAGCTGATGTAAGATAATTTGTCCTTCAGACAGACATCCTCCTTCAGTCCTGTCTTAGAAACTTATCTGAGTTGCTGAGGTGACAAACACTTTGGTTTGCCATAGGTCACACGTACAAACTGGGAATCTCATTCACAGTTGTTTGAATTTAATAGGATTTTTTCTCCACTGGATGGTTGCTCAGGCCATGTTATAGAAGACACTACGTCTCCATGAGGGAAAGTTATTTCAGAGGGAACTTGACTGGCCTTTCTGTTTCTTATTCTGAGAATCAAGGACACCATCCTGTGATCAGGTCAGTCTCCCTCACTCCCAAGCAGGTAGTGGCAGTACAACTTAATAATATATGAATTCCACTTGAGTGAATCAGAGTAACTTCACTCAAATCAATGAATGAGCATGAGGGGATGGAAACTTTCTGTATTTCTTTTCATATGCTTTTATTAGTGCAATAGAAGTATCTGAGATGGGATTCAGTTAATATGACTGACCATCTGCAATTAAAGCCTCTGTGGTGATAGTGAGTTCACAGAATAGGATACTTAAGTGCCTGCAAGAGTTTAATTTGTCCAAGCCTCCCTTACAGGTACAGGAGACCTAGTTGTTATCATCAGTGCAACAGAGTGATTCACGTGAGCAGTCACTATTTCAGGATGAATTTATGTGTTCCCAAGGCTTCAGTGACTGTATTAACTAGATTGCCCTTGATTATGATGGGAGCTTAGCCTCCTGGCACATGTGGGTATGATACATAGACAGCAAAACACAGGGATTTTGGTCTGTGAGCTGGTCCCATTCATTAATCTTAGCTAGTCTTGGCTTTTTCTCTAGCAAATAAAGATAGAGAAGTTCCTCTTGAGGTTAACTATTTTTTTCTTAAAACAAGAGGTTTAAGAAAACAAAACAAAACAAAACAAAGGTACCACTATGAGTTATAAAGGAAACATAGGTATGGCTTAGCCTAGACAACTGATTCTTGAAAAGCTACAGTTAGGTAAACTGAATTCTAACCCTAAATATTTGTGGAAGTTTTGAAAACTGGATGTTTGGGAGGGTGTAGAACTAGGAAAACAATGTCCTAATGACAACAGCCTAGTAATTGCAAGGGGCTGCTCTGTTACCAGCACAATATCCACTGTCAGCTGCCAACCTGACTGCACAGGGCAATTCAAAATGCTCTGGCATGGGTCAGGCTGGTATGCAGGACAGCTGCTGCATTGCCCCACCCCGAAGCCTAGCTGGACACTTCTAAGATGTTCTCACGTTGAAAGAGCCTGGTCTCTATTGCTTACCACTGCCAGCCACCTTCTTCCACGCTGCTTTTAGCAGCAGCTGTGATCAGTGTTTTGCAGTCAGCCAGATACAGCACACACGAGCAGGGATCGCCCAGGCAAAGCTGGCAGCCCTTGGCATGCAGAAGTCCAGTTCCTGGCCCATGTTTTTTGTTACTGATTTATCAATTTTCTTTCTCTCTCTCAGAGTCTGTGGTGTTTATCTGGAGTCTTTATCATGTAAAACAGAAAAAAAAAATCAGTATATTATTATAGTGAAGCTTTCCTCTCTTTTGTTGCCTGGTATAAAATAATGCATCTGATTCACAACATTGCTATGCTGTGCTATTTATGGCACTTTAGGGTAAGTTTTACAATGTTACATGTGATCTACAAGCAATAAAGGCGAGAAATAACTTCTGGTTTAATTTGACTTCATCAGTAAATAATGTATCAAAGATTTTATGGCAATACATAAACATGTTAATATTCCTGACAGCAAAGAATTGTCTGGGATTTTAAGCACTGCCAGCAGTATGGAAATATCCAGCAGGTGAATATTAGGAATGAGTATTATGCTTGCTCTCAACATCATTTTGAGTTATTGTTAAAAAAAGTGACTGAGAGCAAGTACAAAAGCCAGTCCTGTTATTCTGCTAGGTATTCCTGTCATGCCAACACTGTTTAAAACCGTAGTGCTGGAACATGCTCTGTCAGAGTGCTAAAGCTACTGTTGTAGGACAGAACAGGATTTTGGCTGGCTAAATTTTACACATCTTGGAGAGGTTCTCAGTCTCTCTTCTGATAACAAAAATTTACTCATTTCCTTTGATAACTAGTATCAAAGGATATCTGACAACCAATATAAAAAAAAAAAACAAAACCTTTCCTTTTCATAGCATGATGGGACTTGTCATAGCTGTGTTTGAAAAGGCTGACGTTACACCAGTGACAAAGAAAAATAAGAGCTAAGGAATTAAGACATTCAAATGTATTTTAAAATTACTTGAGGAATGGTTTACCTGTTTAAAAGCTAGACTTTTCTCATGAAATGTACAAGTGTTTTTGTCTTCTGAGTCTTTCATAACTTTTGCAAGTTATTCATGGTTCTTTTGTATGGATCTTGTTAGAGACAGCTTTGTTGAATATTAATAAAGGGGCAACTTAAAATAAAAGGTCAAATTCATCCCATTTCCACTCTGTGCAGTCAAGTTTTATTTGGATACTTCTGCCTGTTTCACACTTTTCCTTTCATGTCTTCTCCTCCATAGCTGATAGTGACAGCAGGAGGACAAATGTAGTCGGGGCTCCCTCAGAGAAATGCTATGAGACAGTTTGGGGAGAGGGGCTCCTAATACCTTGTCTGTGGAAATTGTTTTACAGGTGCTGTCATCTGTGGAGCCCAAACTGTCCTCTTGGGTCATCAGTTCTTATACCAAAACACAGAGTTATCTAAGCCCTGGAGACCTTGCAACTAGCAGGAGTGATAGTGGTTACCACACGTTACAATGCTTGTTGTACTCCAACACACCGACACATATCATGGTATACAACAGCACAAAAAAATATGAACACTGAACTGCTTTCAAAATGCTTGTTTGCAGGAGTCCAGCTGAGTGGTAGACAGAGTTTGTCCCTTTCCTGAGAACAGGCTTAATTTTATGCTTTTGTACTTTAACTCTCTGGGTGGAGGATGGGTGTCAGATTTACCTGTATTTCTTCTGCCCTTCCTGTGATTTGTC
>NW_010336757.1:15293-28300 GCF_000700745.2 Antrostomus carolinensis
CTACTGGAAGTTTTTTTTTGTGGTATGTAGCCAGGCCATGCTGTGTGGGTGAGCCCAGGACCCCTCACCCTTCCTAACCTGAATAATACCCCTTCTTTCATGGTACTTCCAAGAGTGTGATCCAACCCATCACACCCTGAGTACAGAAAAGCCTGTGAATTCAACTTGGTTTTGAATTCCAGTGGGATATACTTCAGATGTGAGTGAATACTGTGTGAGAAGTGCTCTTCAAGAACTTGCCAGGAATTGGCCTTTTACTGCCAAGTTTTTGTTTACACTTTTCAGGGGCAATGTGCATAAATGCTACTACCCTTCACTAGGCAACTTGCAGCTGAGCTGTTAGGAGTAGGAAAATTTCAGTGAAAGCTTGTCTTTTTCTTCAGCTCTTTTAAACAGGGTGAAGGCCTGGATGGAGCACAGCTCCAGGGAAAAGTAGCTTCCTATTGATGATGGTAAGCATAAGCCATTATTGCTGATGAGCTCAGTGTGGAGCTGGAGCAAAAGGGCCTGGCTGCTCATCAGACTGAAGGTACAAGGCATTAAAGGGGATTAAACTAGCACCGTCTCTGCCAGCCTAATCCACTTGGCACCAATGAGCTGTAGGGAGGCCTGGATGCTTTGTGTTTATGGCATGTAGAAGGAGGCTTAAAAGAAAAGTAGTCAGTTCAGTTGCTATGGAGGCTTTTGGTGGTAATTGACTTTCCTGATCCTTCCTTTTCCCTCCCTTCTCTTTTATTGTAATAATTGATTAGAAACTATGCTCCACTCCACTTTAATGCCCATAAAACATAGGAAGCTCTTATTTCACAGTGAAAAAACAGAGCTTTAGGGCAGTAGAAGGGCTTGTGAATATGCCATGTATGGTCAGAGCACTGCTGCAGCACTGCTGTTGCTCTGATTCTGCTCAGGCAGGTCCAGCTTCGTTAGGCAACGGAAATACTCCCTTAAATTATCTGAGACAGATTGGATCCCTATACCCTTTTCCAGAACCCAGAATGCAGTATACTATAAACTCAGGAAGGCAGCTTTCAGTGGTGGTAGATGCCCTATAAGAAGGGAAGAAGTAGCAAGAGAAAATTGTGTCTTCTACAGTGAATTTGTTACTGATAGAGAAAGTTTCTGTTCTGAATGTGGCTGATCCTCTTCAGATGGCTTCTGATCCCAGTCACGTGCTGAAGACAATAATGAAAGGCTGCTTGTGTCTGAAAGGGAAAAGAAAACATTATTCTCTATAATCTATGGATACAGACAATCTCCTCCCAGAAAAGGTCAGAGAAGGAACCTAACTTTAGGTGTTCTTACTTACTCAGAGAAGACCTGTCTCTGTCCATCGACTGAAACAAGTTCAGAGCATTTACATTGCGACCACCAGTAAGGATACACCCAGCAGTGTCACTAGGGAGAAATGTAAAAACAGATTCTTTTTTTTTTCATCTGCAATCAGCAGTGAAAAATACATAATGGTCCATCTATTGAACATCAATTTTCTGCAAACAAAAGGATTTTTTTTTTTTTTTTTGAGCACTGGATATTTGGTTGTCATTTTTTTCTTTATTACTTCAATGCATAAACACAAAGGGTGACTGACTCTAGCATATATGACGTGTGTTATTCCTTTAATTAAGCTGTTGCAAATAACTGAAATTGCAGTGTCAGTAGGGAAGGGTCTGAAGTAGTGCAGTGTTTAGTAAAAGGTAATTATTAGGGTTTACTGTAACAGTGGTACTGAAGACCTTTCCTCTTTACTTTTACTTTTGACATTTTCTATCTGAATAGAAATTTCTGATTAAGTTTTTGAAAGGTTTAACACAAAACCAGTACATTACTCCTTTGGAATAAGAAACCTGTTAAAATAAAGCACTAGATATATTTATTTGTAAGCTGGAAAGAGAAAGAAAACATTAAAAAATCCACTAAACAAGCAAAAACCCAGAGGCAGGTTTTTTTAGAGGCAAAACCATTTGAAAGGCTTTAATTTTTCTTTGCTTTTGCAGTAACTACTGTGGATGTGAAGATAAGAGATCATTAGACCTACAGCAGTATGTGGCATAAGGGCTACTCTTCTGTAGCACATCAAGCATGCAATAACCCAACCGAAATTCCCACAGAGGTTAAACAATAGCCTCCTGTTTGTAGCTGCCTCCGGTTCATTTAGTAGAAAATGTATAACCCAAGTTTTATCAGATTCAGCTATAAAGACGAGGTGCTCAATGTTTCCTGTGCTAAGTGGAGTTCTTTGATCCATTATCCTGCTAATTACCAACGGGTCTGACCTCTTCCTGGATTTAACTTTCTTGCCCATTTTTTTTTTTTTCTGGCTCCCTGTATTTGCTTAATTAGACACAGCCATGAATGCTCCCGAAGTTCAAGCCATCTTGAAGCACTTTGGCTTGTTTGTGTGGATCCTGCACCCTCTGAGCAGAGAGTCAGACTTGCTCAAGGACTAGATTCAAAGGCTAGGTAAGTCAAGGGGAGACTTTATGTCAAATGGCCAGACCTCAGCACAGTGAACACAACCCAGCATGATTCCATGGAGTGCAACTGAAGCCAGGCCAATTTGTACTAGCAGAGAATTTGTCTCAAAAGTCCACCTTCTAATCTTCAATTCATAACAGAATTTTTTATGCTTGGGCATAAGAAAGAGTGAATCCGGTCCTGTGCGAGCACTGTGTACATGACACACTAAGGACAAAAATGTTTCACTGTCTTTGAAAGCGTTCCCTTGTCTTTGCATGATACATGTGTAAAAGAGCTTATTTTTCAGAAAATTTATTGCTGCCTTTGAATTATTTGTTGACTAGTAGACAGCTGATCTGTAAAGGACACTGAAAGGTGGTGTAGTCCCAGTCTCAGCCCCAGGGAATGTGCCTGTGTCATTTCTGACATATATTTATCTACAGCACTTTTAAAATCATGATAGAGAGTTTCCTTTCCTTCTTTAGCAATCTCTTTCTGTGCTTCCCTGTGCTAACAGTTAGATTATTTCCCGCTTATATCTGTGCTTCCACAGCTGCAATATAGGCCCATTAACTGTTATCTTCCCATTGGATAGGGAGAATGATTTATTCTATTCTTTTTTTGTGATATCCTGTTGTATGTTTGAAAATGGTTATCATGGCTTCCTATATTCTTCTCTTTCCAGACTAAACAAACTTCTCTAAGTCATCTTTGTTTCTCTCTGGCAGCGTGGAGGACAAATTTGTAGGATCTCAGTGGAGCAGAGCTTGAGCTGGACTGAATAACGTAAGTTAATGAGAAGGCCCTGTTATCTACAGGAATCAGAAAAAGCTGCTCCTCTGCACGAGTGTTGAATGTCTGCTAAAACCTATAGCCTGTTTGACTGCTTGGCCAGCTGATTTTGCTGATAGTTCATGGAGGAGCCACACTGCTTTCTCTTCCTAATTTTAGGCTCTGGGCATCCTGAGGGCTGTAGGAAGGCAGAATCCCTTGTAGAAACACTGCATCAGTTTGCACACTCCTGAATAAGATGCATTAATGGGGAGAACTATACAGGTAGTGACCCTTTTAATGCTCATACACTCTGACGTACCAGACAGAGATGGAACCAGGATCTCTCTTCCATGAGGGATGCACCCATGCAGGTCAGTCCTGCAACCAGGAACTGCATGGATTTTGTCATATTTCACCTGAAAGACGGACTGTGAGAAATTCTTCTCCAATTACATTTCTGGAAAAGAAGATCTAAGATAGACCTGTTATGGCTAAATATAAATTTTATAGGTAGGGGGTGAAGCAGAAGGCAGGGAATGGAAAGGAAGGGCAGAAAAAGCAGAATGCCTTTTATGAAATCTTATTTTCTTCATGGTTATGTTCTTGATCTGTTTAAACACACTTAAGACAAATATTTTCCTTTAAGAATAAAGCACAGACTACGTGTTATAGAACATGAGTTTCTCCTTTCATTAAAGATAACATTTTTCATTATCAGGCTTTCTTGGTGCTTGCAAAATTAGGTGTGAGCATTCAGTCCACCTATTAATTCCAGCTTTCTGTGTGAACTTATGCTAGATAATAACTTTCCTCAAAGCTTGGGATATATCAAAGGCATTGTTTGAGATAGCACAATGCTGAGGGTTAAAAATGGAGTGTTTTAACATCTTCAAAGTGCTCCTCTGGTTTATTCTGTCTCAACAATATCTCACACTGGAAGCATGGAAAGCTCATAGTTGGCCTCAGTCAGGATTTGGATTTTTTTTCCTTCTAACTACAGTTCAGAGATTATTTCAAATGTGTTATTCAGTTTATTTATATTTTACAGAACCTATTTTGTTTCTCACATCATGCGATAGCTATTTGTTTAGAGAACTACACCTCCTTTTGTGGTTTTTCCAGTCTGTAAAAAATTGCTGTAAAACAAAAAGCATGTCTATAATTTTACTGTGTGACTATCAAATGCTCTGAAAGACATGTTAAGATATGGGATTCAAGGGCTGACTCATTTCCACAAGAAACTTCTACATACACATCTCTTTTCATCCATAAATCTCAGTGCTTATAAGTACAAGATATTGCCTTATAGCTCCTTGTTATTTTTTTTCTTAATTTCCAATTCAGAAATGGACTAGGCTCCGGGGAGATCTTATAGCAGCCTTCCAATACCTGAAGGGACCTACAAGAAAGCTGGGGAAGGACTTTTCATAAGGGCAGTTAATGACAAAACAAGGGGAAATGGGTTTAAACTGAAAGAGGGCAGGTTTAGATTAGATATTAGGAAGAAGTTCTTCACTGTGAGGGTGGTCAGACACTGGAACAGGTTGCCCAAGGAAGTTGTGGATGCCCTCTCCCTGGAAGTGTTTAAGGCCAGGCTGGATGAGGCTTTGAGCAACCTGGTCTAGTGGAAGATGTCCCTGCTGATGGCAGGGGGGTTGGAACTAGATGATCTTTAAGGTCCCTTCCAATCCTAACCATTCTATGATTCTATGATCATCCGTGTGTTACCAACAAACAGTCAAATACTAGGCAAATTCCAAAGCTATACACACAAATGTAGGTACAGTCTACGCGTTCTCCTGTCTGCAGAAACTTTCCTATCCTGGGGAATTTTGAATCTCAGACACTGACAACCTCCAGAAAATTTCAGAGAATGTAGCATATGCTTATCATCACCAGAAACTTTCCTTTCCTATCCTGGGGAATTCTGAACCTCAGACACTGACAACCTCCAGAAGATTTCAGAGAATGTAGCATATGCTTATCATCAAACTCTTAATTAAAGTGTGATATGGCTCATGGAACAGCTACAGATGTCTTATTGTGGCTTTGTGGGTCACAGGCACCCCATAAAATCACTGATCCAGATGGCTTTTCCTCTGCTAGTCATGAGGTGATAACAAGTTGCCTTTACTTCTTCTTCTAAAGAAAAAAAAAAAAAAAAAAAGCTATTTAGCTATTTTGCACTTTCAAAGCATCGTTCACAACAGTGTGTCATTAATGTTTCAGCCACCTTAAGGAAGAGGTGATATTCTTACTTTTTAATGGAGAAGGAAACTAATATGGAGAGTTGAGAGAGATGGTAACTGGACACAGTCTACTCAGAGAAGTAATGGCACTGCCAAGACAGAGTTAGGGCTTTTGGTACCGTATCTCACTAAAACAAAAGTCCTGCTAGTATACTGGCAAACATCTGGATATTTTTGTCTCCTAGTTGATAGGAATTTCTTTAGAAAGTGATAAATCATTGTTTACTGCTACAGAATTTCATAGAGAATGATAATAATGACAGACCTTAGGGACACATCTTGTCAGGAAGACATTCTTCTCAGTACTGTCGTGTCCCTTTATTTATCTTTTCATTTATTCTGAGTTGTAATTCTCAAAATAGCATACGACAAAAAACACTCATCAGGTTCTCTATTTAGCTGAAAGCATTTGGGCAGCTGGTTCACTTTTTCTTTTCCAGATAGCATCTTTACTCTTCTGTAGAGTTCAGTGGGGGTGTAATGGGGAAACATATCCTTGGTATGAGTTGGCATTCAGATGAAGAATTTAAATATAGGCCTAACTATTCTTGCTCTAAGCAAGCAAATGCCTTGAAATAAACTATATTCAGATACTTCAAAGTGCTGTGCTTACACAGAAAATCTCACTGCTTTATTAAAGGTAAACAAGCAAAAACATGATTGAATGTGCTTGCAGGTCTCCACTGGGGTTTGTTTTTTTTTTCATAACTTATAATGAGAGTTTCTAATACTGGAAAAACTATTACAACATATTTCTAAAAATAAAAATCAAAATTAAAAAATAGCAATAAAATAAAAATTGAAAATAAAAATATGATTTTTCCTACTTGCTGAGGAATCTTGGTGTTGAAAATGAAGAACTGGTATAGCTGAGTTTTGAAAAAAAAAAAAAAAATCTTTTTAGTAATACTAGAATATAGCAAGATTTTCTGTTGATTAGAACATTACTGTCAGTGCCCAAGATCTGTTTAGGAAAAGATCAAGTGCGAAGAGGGGTAGCATGTCATAAAATGTAGAATTACCTTTACTGAGGCAGAGATAACTGAGGACCAAGCTACCCCAAATCTTTACAGAACACAGTTCAAACAAACGCACAGATGTCTCTAGTCCCATCAGATGCATGCAAGTCAGACAGAAGAAAAATCCAACTAATTTTGAGTTGGTTTTGGTTTTATGCTTGTTTATTTTGGTGGGGTTTTTTTTAGCATCTCTTTGTCATGGCATTATGAGAGACTTCAAGCTGAAAGGAAATGTCTGAAGGTCTTTATGCTGCTAATATTAAACCACTCTTGGAATTTTCAAACTGTAGAGATGACAGTCTCTTAATTGCAAAGTCCTAGACCTGAGAAGGGCAAATCCTGACTGAGAGCTCTTCATGACAGATAAGGAGGCACTGAGCTAACAGCCACATGGAAAGTGAGCATTGCTTGGTTATTTTCAGCTGTGAAAATGATAAAGCCACAATGATTAATACTACTCATAGAGTTAAGAAAGATTATTAACTGAATGAATGAGGTGTCTGACAGGGAAAAAAATAATACTTGGAAAAAACATTTACTTTTTATTTGGTATTCTAAAAACAAGATTTGGAAAAGCAAGAAAGAGACAATCCTATTCTTTAAAAAAACCCAAAACATAACAGTTAGCCTCAGGGAGAAAATGTAACAGAGTTAAGAAAGAAAAATGGAAATGTAGAAATGAGAGGGAAAAAAAGAAAGTTGATAGGCAAGAACATAAATCAGAATCTAGTCATTGTGGGAACGTGCCAGGAGAAGCAAAAACAGATGAATATAAAGAGTTTGTCAGTGTACTTATGAACAATAAAAATGTTTTGAATTATTTTTAATTATATCTAGAATATAATTATTCTAGATATTTTTATAAATATAATTATAAACCCTAGTAGTAGGTTTGGTTTGTTTTTTTTTTTCCTGCAATGGAAAGGGTGAAATTATCAGTAAGAGAGAAACAGCTGTTCTGCTTAGAATACATACATTTATGTAATCGAAATAAAGCAGTCCTGAACAAGCTTTCTTAGAACTTTCTTTGGCCCCAAGAAGATAAAGTTTTAACACTGATAGATTCTACTTCATCTGACTAGTAGGAATTGCATTGGCATACGAATTTTAATATCTGAAAAGTGACATTTTGGCCATATGAATTATTATACATGATAAATCAGCTTATCTACATTTGTATGATTAAAGTATTTAAGGACAACACTATTATTCCCAAATAAAATAGCGGTCTTCAGTTAACACAAAAATAGCTCAAACAAAATAGAGGCTGCAAATATGGTAAATTTTTTTTATTTCTTTACTGAAATTAGAATTTTCCATTTCACTCTAAGATTTGCATAAAACAGTGTCATTTTTTTTTTTTTTTAAATTGTGCAGTCAAGTGAGTAGACCTTTCCAGCTTTGATGGCTAATGACTGAGCATTTAAGAGGTAGGAAATAAAGGCAATAATGTAATGCTATAAGTCCACACCACATAAACTAAAGGAAAATCTTTGTTCTCTAAATTCTTTCTGCAAGACTTCAGAGCTACTTTATTCATTCTATTATTGGCATTGCCCTTGAAGTTCAGACTTGTCTTAAGTGTTACAAAGACTAGACACCTGGGTATGATGCCAAGAAGACTCAGTAGCACACATGGAGCATATTACTGTAAGGTAATTGCATCTAATCTTCATCCATTTAAGAATTTGTAGCCGTAGCACCAGCTAATAACTGTAAATGCCACATTAAAATATGAAGAGCTGTGATTGCTTTTGATCTCACAATGTCACTCATAGCAGATATCAAAATGAAATTGCTAACATTTATATTTATTTTCTTATATTAGTAAAGGATCTCATCTTGCAGAATGAGGCAGCATCCTTTCTAAAAAGTGGCAAAACCACAGCAAATTTTTACCTGATCTTTTAGAATTATTATTTTTACCTGTTATGTTTGGAATGTAAACTTATTTGCTGAGAATTAGTAGGACCAATAGCCAAGTCCACCTCTAAACTATATCCCTAGGCGTATCTTAGGACCTTAGAGGAAACTGGTGGTGTAGCATATCCCAGGACAATCTGTTGTAGATTCTGTATCCACACTCAAATGAACAAGGTCATTGTTATTTTTCCTGTTCAAAATATCTGCAATAACAGTGCTATGCTGCCTGCATCGTGGCTAAGGGCAGGGAAAGGTGTTCACTGGAAGGGTTCCTGGTGCTGAACTGCTTCCAAAACCAGCCTCAAACTGTGCCTTGGAGACATCTTACTCCAAGTAGTACTACACAGAGGTAGAGAGAGCCAACAGCTACTTAGGAGACAAGGCATGACAGTGTACAAGTTTGTAGAGCCTTCTATTTTACTTAGAAGCATAAACTTAAACCAGACCAGGTAGTTTCAAAACACTTCAAGTCTTTTATACCATCTTGCACTGACTAATGTGATTGCTCCCTTTCTTTCAGCACTGAATACTGGTTTACATCCAGTCACATCAGCATGAAAAGCGGTGGTAATGTAGGGCCAAGTAGACTGTCCTTTTCCTGATATGCCCATCAGGAAAGAAAGGCTTGGTTTAAAGAGCTGACTTTTTTTCTCATCTTTCTCTGGTCATAGAAAATGTCTTTTATAATGTTTTGCCAGAGAGTAATCTTATTTTACCATTCAAATTTCTTTTGAAATATTGTGCTGGAGTTTGATTTCTGGCATCACCCTCTGGGCCTAAGTACAGGCTCTGTGTGTGTGGTACATGCAGCAAGGCAGCTGAGAAAATGTTTGCTAATCATATCATGCTATGAACCTCTGAAGAGTTCTAAAGTATGCAAGGGCTGCACTAAGGTTGGGCAGCAATATTATCTGCCCCTCCAGTCTAAAGAAAGTGATTATAAAGAACAAAATAAGAGCTCTGAGTTTCAGAACATTGCATTTTACATTTGCCTATCTCTAAATCTTGGGAATACAATCTTTTGTTCCCACTTAATGGTCTTCTGTTCTCATTCACCCATTTACTGGAAGAGGTACCTTCCCACCACTCAGTTAATTTTCTCTCACTTGCACTTCTATTGCATGATACTGCTCAGCATTCGTTGCAATGCATATATTCCAGAGTCATGTTAAAATTAAACAGCAATGGATATTATTTATAAAGCTGAATTCCTGTAAATAGTAAAAAGGTGCTCTGAAAGGTCTACAGGAATATTCAAACAGATTTGTATACATAGGATCACAGATTAGAGAATATGGTTGCAAACAAAGAACAACTGAACAAAGGAAGAAGTCTTAAGCAGGGATTTGAAATAAAATATGCTAGGAATGAAAGCTGTAAAGACTGCAGTAGGGAAAACATCCACAGGAGATGTACAGGAAGTGATTTTAAAATGCCACCACATGCAAATAGTTGATAAAACAGGATTTGTGGGTGGGACACATCTCACATAATGTTGACCATCTAGGAGCTGTATGTGCAATCTAGGCAGGTTGTCTAAGGTTCACTTTATCCTAGCACATGTGTTAAAGGAGGAAGGATAAATTACCCTCTCCAATGAGGGAGGCAAGTTGTTTAATATTGTCTAGGTACTAATTTCTAGACAGCTAAAAATGGACCAGAGGTATCCTGCCTTCTGTCAATAGATGCACCAAAACATACTGGGGAACTCCCACCTTTCTCTTCCATCAATAATATATCCATTTGCATATTCATAAATCCTTGATTCAGCAATGTCTTCTGAGAAAGAGAAAGCCCTGGGATACCACTGCTTATGTAGGTCCATGTTTTAAAGAAAGCATGCATAGGATCCATCTAACTGATTATGGGTGTCTATATCTGATATATTTAAGTTCCTAATGCAGTCAGTGGAGATCTAACTATTGAAATGAGGTTCATCTACTGAAATGTAGGCTCCTGCTTTAAGAGGAGATGAATCTAACTCTCAGCTTCATTAATTGGCTTCATTTCCTCTGACTATCAAAAGAACTTGCATGACTGGTTTGGACACAGCTATTTGTGCTTTGGAAATCCACATTAGAACAGTACAGATCAAAACCCTTAATGTGTTAATGCATTTATTTTTGCTACTTACAAGAAAAAAACTTTTGGGAGCAGATTATTTCATTTGGGGGTTAAAATAAAGAAGTCCACAAAAGTAGACAGTAAAAATAATTTCTAGTTTTATTGAAAGATAAAGATTCATTCTCTCAAAGTGTTAATTCCCAATTCTGAGAGGCTGAGCACTTTCCACTATCATCTCTTCAGTGAGGATTGTACATGCTCAATCCTTCCCAGAAGACATTTAAATGTTTGTAGTCTGGACTAAAAGCATCAAGCTATCCACAGGCCAGTCATGACAAACTACTACATCAAATTTTCAATGACTTGGAAACTTTGTATAGGAGTAACATCCTTCTACTCAGGAAATTAACATCCTTCTACTCAGGAAATTTGGCCTCTCAATTTATGACTTTGTTAAATATTTAGTAAAGAATTAACAACACATAATGCCATACTAAAACATTCCATTTGCAATCAGAGAGCAGAAAGTTTATTTGAGCCTGCAGTCCTGCTTGACAAGATTTGTAGCATACATTTATACATCTAGTTGGTACATTCACAAAGATACAAAAAGCTTCCCCCTCACACACAGATATGTATCCCATCCATCTTATGATGCATTTTAACTTTGCTCTTTTCAGAAATATATAACCTGATGCCAAAACACACTTAACGTGATCTACTAGAAAAACAGATGCAAAGAAAGTAAAAAAAAAAGAGGTTTTGTTTGCCATCACTTCCAGAAAGTGACTTTGGGAAGTTTGACCAGCATATTTTAAGTATTGAAACACATCCATCAAAGAGCATGGCAGTAGCCTTTCGGAGTTATTGGATTCATACTAGGGTAATTCTGAGGAAAACTGAAGGTAAGAAGAAAAAGAGCTGAAACAGAGATATCACTTGGGCTGCAAATATTTTATTTATTTCTCCTTGTTATCTTAGATGAATCTGTGATTGGCCTGTATGCAAGAATGTTCTGCGTGTGTAAGGGCAGCTTTCCACAGGGACCACATAGGGGCTGGCTGCAACTGTTTCCCCCTGGTTAGAGGAACAAGAAAGCTATCTGCCTTTGAGTACGTGGGCAGGTGGCAAGATCAGCAGAGGTTACTTCTCCTCTTCTGCTAAAGTAACCTTCATCTTGGCATTTACTTATTTGTGAATGTTTGACTTTGCAGATTTATTCATCTATTAATCCAGCATGAGAAGGAGTAAAGGGAGGAGGGAATGTTAATGGAAAATCTTGTGTTTTTTAAAAAGGAAACTGACCCCCTTCAGGAAATCCATTATGCAGCATTACAGTGACCCATACGGTTCATCATCAGAGTTTAGTTCTCTGAGTTTTCGAGTTAATAGTAGCACATTTGTCAACTTCTGCATAAATCAAGAGGAAGAAGAAGAGACAAGTTTGGTCAGCAGTGTTTAAAGATGACAATAGAGGAGGCTCAGGAATCCTGAATCAGTTCCAGGCTCTTTTTGCTGGAAGACACTTCTGATCACATCCACATTTTGCTCCATTTCCTCCCTTGTCCAGACAGAATGGAAATCTCTTCTCTTTCCACACCACAGTTTTATTCTATCACCTGCAGGCAGTACTTGCTCTCCTCTCAGTCCTCCCTGATTTCTACTTTAGTCACTTTGCTGCTTCTTTTCAGCTAAGAGCAAAAAACAGACAGTCTTTTCATGGCTCTGGTGCCACAAGAGCCCTTAGCAGCCAGGGAATGATTTGTAGATCAAGCCTGGGTCGTGGTCTCTAAGAAGACAAATTCCCCTACTCCTTGCCACCCTGTCTCATGTAGGACTGGGCAAGTCCAATGCTTCAGGCAATCTTCAAAAAAGTTATCTGTCAGCTTCTGTCAGGGGCCTGAGGTACTGCCCCTGACCAGCCTCACGTGGGATCTCTATCCCTGCACCCTCTGCCCGCTGCCCAGGAGAGACAGTGAGGCTCAGGCAGTTGGTGACATCACCAGCTCAGGATGGGTATAAAGAGAGCTGTGCTAGTCCACTCTGGCAGATGAGAAGCCAGGTGAGCAAGATCAAGGAGGGAAGGGCATGAGGGCAGGGGCTGCCCAATGTTGATGAAGGGTGGCTGATTTGTATTACAGTTGGACATCTGGACAGGGAAGCAACCAGATAACAGCACACTCCTGTCCTCTCCCTCCTTTGCCACTGAGCTGGAGAGTTGCCAACACTCTATGGGACACATATGACAGCACCAAACCCTACCCCAGAATGGTCCAACAAGGAGCTGGAAGGTCCCCAAAGCCACGGACAAAGGGAGCTCTGGGCCCTTTTTCACTGAGTACCCTGTGGCTTAGATCCTGCCACTAGCCCTAGTGATATAGTGGGCATGTCACAGTGGCCAGCACAGTGGTGGTGGCCAGCATAGTTGGCCCAGAATGGCTGTCTCCTGGCCATCAGGAAGGCATGGAATAGACAGCCTTGCTCTCAGGCTGGGAGAGCTCTGGCCAGGGAAGCAGGGGCT
>NW_010336758.1:0-7351 GCF_000700745.2 Antrostomus carolinensis
GGAAGAACTGTTCACAAGGGCATGTGGCAATTGGACGAGGTGTAACGGTTTTAAACTAGAAAAGGGTGGATTTAGGTTGGATATTAGGAAGAAGTTTTTCAATATGAGGGTGGTAGATCATTGGAACAGGTTGCCCAGAGAGGTAGTGGAGGCCCTGTCCCTGGAGATATTCAAGGTCAGGCTTGATAGGGCTCTGAGCAACCTGCTCTAGTGAAGATGTCCCTGCTTACTGCAGAGGGGTTGGACTAGAGGACCTGTGAGGGTCCCTTCCAACCCAATACATTCTATGATTCTATGAATTTTGTAAATGCCAGCAACCTATTGTACAGTCATAACAGCACTTTTTTTTTTTCCCTCCAAACTGCTCATATTTCTCTCCTTGGTTGTTCTACTTCTCTTTTCTTTAATTGACTAGAGGAGTACCAAGCAGAAAAGTGAGACTCTAAAGTTAATATCTGAAATGCAATTCCTCTGAAAAATCATTTTCTGGTTTTCCATGAGGTGGATAAAGGATTTATGTCCAGATATGTCAAGCATGATGAGTACATGCATTACTGGTTTAAGGAGGAATTCTGTTTTGGATCTAAATCTTCCCACTGCTTCATGGACTAATCTGCACTGTGTGCCCGGCATGGTCACCTCTCTTCTCTTGTCCAGTGTCATGGGACTGCTGTGCTTATGATAAACTTGGACCTATTGTTCAGCTGCCTTTCTCCAGACAGCCATGTGTACTAAAATCAGTCGTGGTCAGCTGTAAAGCAGATGTAACAGAACTAGTTTGTATATGTAGTTTTACTCAGCATTGCCAGTTCAGTTTCTATTTTACAACAAGCTTTAAGGATGGATAAATGTTGTATTCTTAGAAAAAGAAAATACTTGCTAGTACAAAATAAAGTGTTTTCCAAGATTTAATGGGAATTATATTACCTTTTCTTTGTTGGTCTGAAGAAAGAAATAAACCAAATTGATTCAGGGCTGGTTTTGATAAGAGGAGAAATTCAGGGCCACAACAAAATGGGAGAAAGTAACAAACATTGTAAGAAAATATTGGATGGAGCAGCAGTCATTGCCAGAATTATATTATAATTTAATGCACTAGTTTATTGGTTTTGTTTTTAATGAAATGCTGTATATAGATCTGTAAAAGACACTACCTTTTGTCCCTGCTTAAATATTTACAGATGATATTTGGAAGCTGTTACCAGAGTTAAATTAAAAGATCCCACTATTTTGTATCTTGTATGTTTGCATAAGCCCTATCAGTTCACATTTAATAAGATTTGTTATCAAGAGAACCACAAACGGTTGAAGTTTATAACATCTGCAGCTTTTTCAGGTTTTTAGGAGTTACATGTCTGAATAGATTTATTTAACTCAAATAAGAAATTATGGAAACAATTACATTTCTTCCATATTTTTGTGTCGCTGACAGGCTTCCATTTCAGCTTTTTGGTGTTTCTTTGCAAACAGCTAAAATAAGACATTCCACAGGAACAGAAAATTTACCATTTTTATTATCACCACAAGCATATGATGTCTGCCATCAACAGTTGGGAAAGTTTCCATTTAAATTAATATTAGAGAAAGAAATATTTCAAAACACTTTTAAACTAAGTCCCGGTAGGTGTACACACTGCTTTAACTTAGAATTATATTGATTTTCATTTTTGTCATTCACTGTGGTAAGTCTGCTTTAGATCGTTTGCTTAAATACATTTACATATTTACAAGAAACTGCTTCAGTTATGCACAACGTGCCTGCCATGAAAAGTTACAGTTTGGATTTGTACTTGCTTATGAAAGATAAAATAAAAAGCAACATGATGCAACCTGCAAAGTGTTGTCAAAGATGCATTTTACAAAGGGTTCCCCATTGCCTCATTCTTTGTGGACTATTATTACAAATGTGAGGCTTTTCTGTCCCACAGCAAGGATCTGTCTGGCAAGCCAGGTTATTTTCAAAAGCTATAAAAGACATGCATTTTAAGAAAAAATGACTTGGTAGTTCACTGTGTCCTTCCTGCTCCTGAAGAAAGATTGTTCAGGACAGCCTATTTTGCATTACTTTGCCCAGCCCACTTTTTAATGACTCATGGGATATGAGTATCTGTACTTTCCCAGTGAAGTCCACTCTTGTGTAGATCTAGTTATTACAGTCTCCTGTGTGGATTGTTTTTTCCCTCTAAGAGAATTCCTCTATTCTGTGTTACATGCTCTTGTATTGCCCTCCACAACCTTTCCCAATGGTAGGGGCTTTGAGTGCTTGTCACTGTCATGACATAAGAAGAATTTACGTTCCTCTAATCTGCCTAAGAGCAACCAGTCCTTTACAGAATCCATAGGGTCCAGCTGGAACCAGTTAGACTTTTTAGAGCCTCTATTTTGCGCCCAGCTCAGATCAGCTGGGGAAGGAGAAAGCTTGTCTTCTTTTTCCCCTCTCATGAGCACAGGGCAACATATTTGAAATGTAACAGACAAAGCAAGAATATTTGAAATTTATGCATGAATCCTTCAATATAAGGTAGTACGTGCTCAATTTATTCTTAGCAGTTAAAAAATGCATGCTCTTCTTTCACACCTCGTAGTCTGCTACTATCCTGAGGATTCTGGAGGTGACTGAAAACAGCAGCTGTGAGTGGGATTTATACCTAAATGTGATACTACTTCAGATCCTTCTGCACATCTCAGTCCAGGATATAGGATATAAGGACACAGGTTATTTTGTATTGGTGTAAGAAGTCCAGCTAGACAGGTCTTCTATGTGCAGTGGTGCAGCATGTCAGACTCCAAAAGAAAGACTAACAACCACAATATTGCCTTTCCTTACATCTTCCCTTCTTATGTTTTTTCTGCATTATTGGTAGGGACTATGAGATGATCAGAAGTATCCAGAAGAATTCATTGCTGTCTTTATGGATTACTGACAGTTAATTAGTATTTATTATTAAGCTGCTTATTGAGGAAAGAAGAACTCTGTAAAGCTGTTCAATCAGTAGTTTATTAAGTGTCAAAAAAATGGGTGAAAAACAGAGGAAGTCTTCTATTTATTATAGCTTTATGCTAATCACCATTGTCCCTCTATCTGTCAGTCTCTATGGAAAACCCTGCACTGTCTCTTGTCCTCGTCCACTGGGGAGAACTACACTGTCTCAGCTGTGGCTAAAAGAGAGAATCAGAAAAGGGATCTGGATTTGGGTTTGGGAAAGTTGTCAATACTTGTAATACTGACATGTCATTACTTTGTGGTGTCAACGTGCGTATGTACAGAGTCAGTCAGCTCTCGGGGATGGGATTTACAGCAATAAGGTGAGGAACAGCAGAAATGTGTTCCTGCACACATCTATATCCTACATTGCATGGCTGACCTGGACATCCATGGTGGCCAGAATTCCTTCCCAGTACGCTTCTCCAGCTATCCTTGTCCTATAACGCTGGACTATAAGATAGACTATAAGGCTATAGATTGTAACGTAATGCCTGTGACTATACTATAGGACTATAAGGCAATGCAATTCAGAGGTGGTAAGTGATTTCAAGAGCATCACAGGAGCCACCACAAGTGATAAGACTCCAAACCCATCCAATCTACTTATTCATTATCTTCAATCCACTGACCTAGAGTTAATGTGAACATCCGTCTCAGCCTTGTGGGTGGCATCAAAATTTAAGAACAGCCAAAATACAGGAGCAGCTGTCTCTGTCTTGAAAACTACTGTTAATCCTAAAATAAGTTAACCAAAGGTCCACTCAGTGCTCTGAGACGGGAGGAGGTTACTATTCTGTATGTCTGAGAATGTGCCAGTATGAGCATTTTTTGGAAGCTGGAGAAACTCAAAAGGTTTGCTGCCTGTACCCCTGCTGTTGAACCTGACAGACACATGCTCCAGCACCAGAGAACCACTGGAGGACTGTTGGGTTGGGTCAGGTCATTCCCCTCCTTCAGCGTGGAAACATGCAGAGGCACATTCTGCATCAGACTGTTAAGTGAGAGCTTTGCTCTGGAGGAAGCAGCTCTGAATTAAAACACACTTGTTCCCACCTGTAAGAAATTATCTTTTGGAGGTTGCTCTAACGCTCTGCATAATCCTCTGTCAGTCCCTCTTTGCCGAGGGGAGGGCAGAGGTGAAAGGCGGCTGTAGGCAGTGCTGAAGAGAATTGCCTGAGCAGCTGAAAGTAACAGTGGCGTCAGCTCTGGAGACCCTGGTTCAAAACTGAGATCATGATGGGGACTGTCACACATCCTCACATGAGAAGGAGTTCACCATCATCGAGAGAGGCTGCGGAGGAGCTGGCGCAGTTGGTGGGAAGTGCCAGGGACCCTCCCTGCAGCCTGAGCAGAACAAGGACAATACGCTGTCGGGGCATCAAGGCTTCTCAGAGCCTCTAGCAGCAAGTGAGATCACGTTAAAAGAGCTTTATATCCCGCTTTTAACCTAGAAGATTTTCCTACTAGTCTTTATCAGAGTTTCTACTGAGAACCAGCAGTTTTGGTGTCCCTGAAATGCCTCCTGCAGCCAGGGAGCCACCGCATGTGTGGAGCTGTACCTCAGGCTCGTCTGTCTGCAGAAGCAATTAAGAGCTGTCATTTTGCTTTGGCACGATGGAGTGGGTTTCACAATGAAACCAGTTCTAACTGTTCATGGGAACATTTGGCACAGGTTCCCTATTTCTAACTTTTCCATCTCTTCTGTCCACAGTTAAGTTGCAATCTGAATCAAAGCTAATTTAGTAATGTTTAAAATAAATTGTTCCAAACCCAATTAAAATTAAGGATAGTTTTCTGTTGATTTTGGTAATTCATATTGTTGTGGAGGAATGCCTTGCCAGCAGGTCAGATCAAAGCAGCAGACAGAAGAAAATAAATTTCCTTTTTTTCTAAGGTCTTGGAGAAGGAGGAGGCCAGTATGTCAGTGCAGAGTATTTGAACCTCTCACAGCATACAGTCCCTTCCTGTCTCTTCAAATTAACTGTGCTTTCTGTCAGTCTTGCTCTAGGTTTTTAGGTGTACATGGGCTTGGGACTCAAAGAAACAGTGGAAGGGCCAAACCTTAACATGACAGATATTTCCTTTGCAAATAGAAAGTGGACTGCCTCTCCTCTTTTAAAAACCCTTCATCAGGTTGCATAATCTCATGATGAGGTTTCTATCAATATGCATAATTACTAATTAGGAAGAATAATTTATAGAAACATAGTCCAACTGTGGTTCTTCAGCACATAATCTCTTTTATCAGTACTTTTCCCAGACTAATTATCAGATGCGTGAAGGAATTGTTCTCTTTCTACATGGAAATTTAACTCATTAAAATTTCATGTAGATGAGAAGAAAGATGAAGAAAAGCAAGAGTTTCCATTCTCCTACAGGCTCAAAGGGGAATGACACTGTAAGAGTAAGAGTTTGAGAAATTTGTAGTACTTTTTAAACTACTTAACTTGAGGAGAAATTAAAATTTCCAGAAAATTTCTTTTTTTGCAGAACAAGAGTTTTGAGTGAGAAAAGTATTATTAGTAGTTGATTACATATTGAAAGGGAACTTTATTACAGAATACTGAGTAATTGTAATTTGTAATTTGTTTAGCACATTGTTCTGATTTTCGCTGGGATAGAGTTAATTTTCTCCATAGTAGCTGGTATGAGGCTACGTTTTGGATTTGTGCTGGAAACAGTGTTGATAAGACAGGGATGTTTTAGTTACTGCTCAGCAGTAGTCAAGGCCTTTTCTGCTCCTCACACCACCCCACCAGTGAGTAGTCTGGCGGTGCGCAAGAAGTTGGGAGGGGACACAGCTGGGACAGCTGACCCCAACTGAGCAAAAGGATATTCCAGACCATATGACATTGTGTTCAGCATGTAAATCTGGAGGAAGAAGAAGGGGGGATGCTGAATGTGATG
This sequence comes from Antrostomus carolinensis, assembly GCF_000700745.2. NCBI lineage: Eukaryota > Metazoa > Chordata > Aves > Caprimulgiformes > Caprimulgidae > Antrostomus > Antrostomus carolinensis. The sequence continues at coordinate 5,894 of NW_010336758.1, forward strand.
TCATATGGTATGGAATATCCCTTTGGTCAGCTGGGGCTCCTGTCTAGTACATTTTGTTGCATATAGGATTTCCACTTCTGTTTAGGGTTCTGCAGTTATCAATAGTTGATATTAGAAACATTAATATCACAATGGCAGCAGTTATGTAATCTTTTAGAAGACCTAGAGCAATTAGAAAGAACTACTAAGAAAGTTGTTTTTTGTTGTTTATCCAACAAATATGACCTGAAGAAACAAAAGTAATGTATTTCTGCAAATGAGGATTTTGTATTTTAGAATATGATAGACTTCAAATTGAGGGAAGGCTCTGAGCTTGCCAACTGCTTTGAGTTATTCCTGTCAATTGACCTGCCTAATCCATTAAAATCTCTTCCTTGAATTTAAAGGATTGGAAATTGGATTTCCCTTGCTTTGGCTAGCCACTTCTTATTAGAAAAGAAAATGTCTTGAAGGAAAACCTTAGTCTATACCTCTCCAGGATCCAGATCAGGACAGCATGGCTCATCTCTGCTTAGGAAGGATTCAGAACCACCTGTTTGATTTTCCTTGCAATCCAACAGTGAAGTGGGGACTAGAGTCCACAGTGAACCTGTAGTTCAGCCCTGGATCCTAGCACATGCAAACCATGGTCTTGTTTTGATGGCTTGTTCTCACGGGTTAATTGAGAGGTGGCAGCACGCAGTGTGTATTGCTCTGGAAAAAGCTCTAATGGTCCTGTTACCAGGAGCTGGGGGGTTTATGGAATATTTCCTGACCCTGAAAAAGTTACCTTTTTCTTTCTCTCCTTCTTCCTCTTTTCTTTTTTTGGGGGATTCTTCCCCACTCCCCTACCTCCCCCCTCCCCCAGGTATCTGAAGAAAAAGTGATGATTACAGTAAGAAAAATTACAAGAGGTTTTCCATTTCTAGGGACAGTGGTGACATCCCCATAAATCATGGGTAACCCTAACACAGACATTCTTAGGGAGGCTTAGTTGTCATAAGCATACATACATAGGTAGGACTGTTCCCATCGTATTTATCTTTCACTCCACAGCTTATAGAAACCAAATTTCTGTCATCGACAATTATTAATCATCCATTTACCCTGCTGAGACATCTAATAAAGCATCAAGTACAGAGTTTGAACACGAGAGAGGAGAGAAAACATAATCCAAATTTTCCAAAGTAAAGGGAAGAAAAATCGCATGTAACATCTGTGCACCACATGTTCATAAATTACAAGGGGCCTGTGAACATTTCTTCTCTCATCTGTATGTCACGCAGATTTAATAGTTCATAATTTTACAAAAAACAACATTATTATGCACCAGGCCTAAAAGGAGGTGTGATCAGCTCTCCAGCAGCACTGCTGCAAGCTGCTCTCCACTGAGGACAGGCTGGTGGTAGTTTAGCATCTTGTGGTGTCTTGGTCTTTGCATGCAAAGCTTGTTCTTCGTGGCAAGACTGAGGGAAGCCC
>NW_010336758.1:7373-35054 GCF_000700745.2 Antrostomus carolinensis
GTGATAACCTTTGGCTCTCCAAGGAAATTAATGTTTTGTGCTTAGACCACCAAAAAAATGTTGGAATGTAAGGGCTCGCTAAGAAATTCAATGGCTCACTGAGACCACAGTCTTTCCATCACCAGTGCATTTAGAACAGGGGTGTTTAGCTTGAATGGAAAAATGAACAAATTAAGTGTTACACAATTGGCTTGTTTTATGAATTTTTGACCCACCACTAAATTGCAGGTGTTAATCTAAATGTGTGTGCTTTCATCTACTGAACTGAGACAAGCCAATAGGCTCTTGTCTTTTATTTCTGGTGAATTTTATCCATTTCTGCATATAATCTATGCACAGCATTAAAACCCAGGTCTTGGGCTGACTCCGCATGCCCGTAAGGAAAATCCACATTGTGTCTTGTAAACATTTATTCCAAGCTATGGAGGAAAGCGGTGATTTAGATGCAGAGCTAGGAGCAGAAGAGGGATAGAGTGACAAGTCTGATGAAAGCAAATTGTGCTTTTATATTATCTCCCATTCTTAAAATAACCCTCTTCACCACAGAAACAATGACAACTTAAAGAGGAGATAGAGCTTCTGCTCCTGCATACATATAGTTAATAATAAAATTTAAAAAAAAAAAAAAGAAGCCACAGATTCCAGTATGTAAGAAGCAACAGCAAAATCTTCAGGAAACACTTGCAATAAACAAACTGGAGATTACAAGCATTCTGGAATTAGTTTGCTAAGTACACTGGCAACATTTAGATGCCTTAAGACCAAAAACATTTTAACTTATCTTTAGTTGTAATATGCAACTTTAGAGCCTTATTCAAGAAAAATATGGCTTGGAAATTTCCAGCATGAGAAATTTCCATCATTTTGCTTTGTCTGCAGATGATGGTTCTGTTTTCGGGAACATTGTGAAAGATGTTAAGGGGCTGCAAACCCAATTTGAAGTGCTCCTGAAGAAGAGTGCACAGACCACTGTCTTCCTCTGTTTAAGACTTTATTTAACAAAGTGCTTAAGCATAAGCTTATCAAATTATTTAAGTAGAGGTTCTGTCAAATCTGGTAGGAAATTTTGTTGCAGTTATAAAATTCTAGCAAGGGATTGATTTCTAAGTAATCAAATTACTTTGTTAAATTAAAGCCTCGTATTTCTCTTCTGAACTCTTGAGACAGCTACTGAAGTTTCCAAAAGGCCATTAAATGGCATGCAGAGCAGGCAGTGCCCTGTTGGCAGGAAAGAGGACTTTTCCCGGATGACTTCTCCAAAGGAGTTCTGAACCTGCCAGGGAATTTAACTGGGTTCTGTGTGCGATAAAGTAGTGAAACAAGCAAAACCCATGGATCTGTGTGGGGGCCACCAACTGATAGGCTAACTCCCCCAAACCAGGTAAAAATAAGAGTCAGACATTTGAACTGACTTGTTGGAAATTGCCTTTGCCTGCAGTCTCACACTGGGATAATTCCAGTTACTCCAAGCACATGTGCGTAATTCATTTTTGCATAGGAATTAAGAAAAATTGCCTTAGCAGTCCAAATTTCATGTTTAAAGATCATTATAACCATCAGAACTAATAATAACATTTTTGGTTAATCTTTTTATTGTTCAAAGATAGAAAAGACAGTGGCCATGTTTCCATAACACGCAAACTGAGATTGTAGCATTTCTGTTTTCATAGCAGGACTAGTTTTCCTGGCTCTCCCTCTCCCCTGCACTGCTGATGGACGCACTGGGATGCTGTTGTCTGGCAGCCCCGCTGTCTCCTCACCCTCTGAAAGCTCAATTTCAGTAGATATCCTGTGAGTCTGCAAAGATAAACCTTTTTTTTTTTTTTTTTTTTTTTAACCTGAGAAAATGGAGAGTAGAAATCAGCTCTGCAGTGAGCATGAAGAACTTCTGACTCATACCTAATTTGATCTAATACAAAGCTTATTGAGCTTAGGAGAATCCTAAAGGGTTCCTTCTGGCTTTACTTCTGGACGATGGTTTGGGAAGTTAAGTTATATTGCATCCATAGGCACTTTGTATCTTTGCAGTTTTCATTCATTTTCATTGAATCTGTTGTTTATCAACATGGGGTGATATGTTCCTAAAACAGTAAACCACTAATCTTCATTGAAATTATTATTTTGGATTTGAAATGTAAGAAATTTTGGGAAATTTGTTTTAGATTAGCATTATTGCCAAGTAAAAACTTTTCCCAAGTTAAAAAAATGATCTGGCAACTCTGCAAGATTTTAAGTAAAATTGAATCACGGTAGGAACAGACAACTAGAAAATACAATCTGCAGAATTCAATGCAAAATTAAGGTTGATTCTTTTTGTTATTTAATTCCAGAGGATGCTTCAAGGTGTCAAACAGGAGATGAGCATACTTTTCCTCATGAAGAGACAGACTGCTTGCTAGGCAACGTTGGCAACCACAGATAGCAATTCCTGCAAAGGAGACTCAGAGAATATGGAAGCTCCTGGTACAGATATTTTTATTTTCTCAAGGAGGGAAAGTCGAGTATATAGGAGCAAACCTATAAAATAGGAACTGTGTGTTCAGCGTATTTATTTCAAATCAGAAACAGAAGCTCATTGGTATGAGTGCACTGGAGGTAGAACAGCATGGGAAAAAACTTGCATTCCTGGATGTAGCTTTGTTCCCACTTTAACTCCAGGTGCAAGAAGGAATTTGCTTTTTGCTTGATTTTTGCAGTCCGTGACTGACCACAGCCCAGACAATTCCTTCTGCTGCTGGACAACTCCGCCTTCTTATCAGCACTGCGAGACCAGAGTGGGTTTCCCAGAGAGGAGACATGGTTTACCATGGGGAAAACCAGCAGCAGCTGAGCTGCGGTTCTGATTTTGTCAGAAAAACAAGGTGAGAGAAGCATTTAGTCCAGTCCTTTAAAAGGATAAAATGTTTCTCTGCAGCCATGGAAATGAAAACAAGGATCAGATTAATACCTGAACACTAGCACCCTAAGCTGAAATGCAGAAAGAGATCAATGTTCCATTGCACCTCTGTAAAATGAGACAGGAAGACGAGGGACTTGCACTGAGGTCTCGGTTCCTCAGAGGGGAGCAACCAAAGATCCTTCAAATGAAAGTTAGAGTGTTAATTCTCCAGCAGTGGAAGCCAGCGTTTTGGCATCTCAGTGGAATTTTGAGTTTGTCATTGTACCCTAAACAGGTTAAAGGAGTTTCCCAGAAGCTCTATGACAAAAATTATCCATGTTTCTGTATCTTTCACAAACCCCAGAAATTCCAGATTGTAAGGTTTAGGAAAAAAGTTGTATTGATATATTTTCGTAATTTTTATATTTACAAGAATTCATATTTAAAAAAAAAAAAAAAGAGAAGTGGATGTTTGTATTTCTCAATTCTGGGATTAATAGTTAAATTTATTTCCTGATTACTCCCCACAGAAGTGAGTAGAAATTTTTCACTAAACAATTTTTATGAAAATGTTGCTTTGGATTATATTGAAATATTTCCTTTAAATTTTATTTGATGAAAAGTATAGAATATAATCATAGAATCATAGTGGTTGGAAAAAACCTTTAAGATCATTGAGTCCAACCATAAACCAAACTACCAATTCCACCTGTAAACCATGTCCCTAACACCTCGTCTACCCATCTTTTAAATACCACCAGGGAAGGTGATTCCACCACCTCCCTTGGATACCTGTTCCAGTGCTTGACTACCCTTTTGGTGAAGAAGTTTTTCCTAATATCCAGTCTAAACCTACTGGCTACAAAGAAGATGGAGACTCCCTTTTTACAAGGAGTCACATGGAGAAGACAAGGGGTAATGGGTACAAGTTACTTGTGATTGGACACAGAGGAAAATTTTTCACAATGAGAACAATCAGCCATTGGAACAATCTCCCCAGGGAAGTGGTGGATTCCCCAACATTGGATACTTTTAAGATTCAGCTGGACAGGGTGCTGGACCGTCTTGTCTAGAATGTGCTTTTGCCAAGAAAGGTTTGACCAGATGATCCTTGAGGTCCCTTCCAACCTAGTATTCTATGATTCTATAATTCTATGATTCTTTTATTATCAAGTTACTGTCACAGAATGTTTTTTTCCTTGTGAAAATGCTTTTCATAACAGCTCTCTTTTTGTTTCATCTTTCAGATCAAGAAGATACTGGAGCTTGCAATGCACAGACTATTAAATTGACAGAATTGAGAAGAAGAATATAAATGTAGGTAAAACAATAAAAAAGTTGAGAAGGGGAGTGAGTAAAGACCTGCTTGCAAGCCTTCTGCCTTGAAGGCGTGGGCACGTGTGCCAGAGGAGTGAAAGGAATCCCATGGAAGAGGCAGGAATGGCAAGAGGCTCCCTTGAACCCTTGGATATTCAGCACATGAATCTCTCAAAAGGCCAGGGTTTCTGCAGGAGAATACTTTATTCTATTTGTTTTTGCAGTGAGTGAAGGAATTAAAGAACATGGAAATGCTTGGTGGAAGACACATGGCTATGGTGCCAGGTATGGAAAGCAAACTGTAAGTAACTGTAAGTTATGATTTTTTTCCTTACTTATTAGGTTTGTCTTGAGGATTAGTTAGCTAGTGAACAGAAAACAGGTGTAATAGAATGAAAAGCAGGAAGAGGCCACACCTCATGTAGCAAGGTAAGTCTTTTTTCGCATTGATATTTAATGTTAGATCCTAAAATCTTTGTTCCAGACTTTGACTCTATGGCAAAAAAATGTATCAAGGGAAGAAAGATATATGTGATGATAATGCACAGGCAAAACTGTGCATATCTGGTGCATAAAAAGGATTCTGGATTTTGAGGTTTACTAAATCAGTTGGGATTTTTTGCAATATGTTTTTTTGGTTCATTTGTTCAGGAAGAGAGCATATATTAAATATGAAGACTGTATATATAGGAAAATAATTATTTTGTTAGTTAAGAAAGCAAGAAAAATATGTATTGCCCTAGTATTCCTTTAATCTGTTTATCCAGCACTAGTGTAATACGCCTTTCTTCTTTAACCAGACTTCTGAATGAATTAATGTCCCAGAAAATGAATGAGTGGGCCCTTCTGCCCACTTTACAAAGGTTAAGTTATCCAACAAAGACTAAAAATAATAATAATTGACTCAGGTGGACAACGAAATTGTAAATTTCAAGTATTAAATGACTACCTCATTCATGTAAATTGTTCCATAAATTGACTATTTAATCTCAAGACAAAAATTAATTCCAAACAAATTTATAGCACTTGCTCTGTAGAAAAATTTCAGCCAGGGAAAGGGCTGAGTTTATCAAATAAATAATACACCCATACCCCTTAATATACAATACATTAATGCAAGATATCTTCATATTGATCTACTGCCAAACAATCATGATGACTTGCGTAAAGAACAGGATTTTAAAACATCAGCTGACATTATTTTTCCTTATTGCAGGGTTAAGCTGGACTGTGCTCACTTACTATGTGCAGATGTTAAATATTCAGTTTAAATACACTGAAAGGAGCTGTAAGAGCTTTTCAGATTTCCCAGCTTTCAAAAATTCCCATCTCTCATTAAGGATGTGTTAAAGCACACCTTTAATGGACAGAGTGATTTTTTTCACATCAAGATTTTAATAGAAAAATTAATTACTAGAAACTTTGGACAAAATTTTCAGTAATTTATATTTTTTCCATTTCACATTTAATGTAAATCTGATGTTGAACAGCAGTTCTACCCCATACTGCCTGTATGCTTTTCAGTTGTATCTTGCTTTCTATTGTTGTAGTATAGCTACTGGACACCAAACTGTGAGCTACCACATGCTGTGTAAACAGTCTAGGAGAGTGTATTGGGTCTGGCTGGGCTGGAGCTGATTTTCCCCATGGCAGCCCTCAGAGTGCTGTGTTTTGTATTAGTGTTATTAGTTGATAACACCCCAGTGTTTTGGTTACTGGTGAGCAGTGCTAGCACAGCACCAAGGCTGTCTCTCCAACATTTCCCCCAGTAGGCTGGGGGTGGGGAAGGTCTTGGGAGGGGACACAGCCAGGACAGCTGGCCCAAATGGACCAAAGGGATATTCCATACCATATGACGTATGCTCAGAAATAAAAGCAAGGGGAACGGAGGGGGAAGGTGGGGGGCATTCGTTACTTCCGTTTGTCCTCCGGGAACCGCAGCGCGTATGAAAGCCCTGCTTCCCGGGAAGGGGCCAAACATCGCCTGCTGATGGGAAGTAGAGAATAAATATTTTGTTCTTTTGCTTCTGCACACGCAGCTTTGCTTTGCTTCTATTAAACTGCCTTTGTCTCAACCCACGAGTTTGGTTATTTTTTTGTGTTCCATCTTATTTTCTCCCCTCTCCACCTTGCTGAGGAGGGGGAGTGATAGAGTGGGCTTTGGTGGGCATCTGGCCTCTAGCCGGGGTCAACCCACCACAGAGAGGTGCGCTGGTTCCTCTGGCTTTGCCAGTTCCTCAAATAGACATTTGAGGAGACTTCCTGCTGCTGATGTGAACAGAGACAGGCTTCCCTAGGTCCTTCTCATGGCTAGAGAAATGATCTGGAGATGTTCCCAAGCAGGAATTCATAGGCAGGGGCAGAGAATTGAAAGATTCATGGGAATACACTGCCAGCCAGGGTCCTGAACTTGGGTCCACTGCAAGTGGCAGGGGGGGGATGAACCCTCGTTTCCAGCAGTGCCATGCCATGTCCATGTACCTCAGGGCATGCGCGAGTGTGGAGGAGGACTGTGGGAGGAAACACTTGCTCACCCCTCTGAGCTGTGTTTCGTGCCAAGCCATGTGGAGCTGTCAGTGGCTTTGCAATGCATTTGGTTGATGCTGTAAAATCACAAATATTGCTGCTGTCTGTGATGGGTTTAATTTTGGGGAGATTGAAAGAAACTACACTGGGAAGGATTGTATGAGGAGAAGATACATAAACCTTTCTTCCTGACCCAACTTTGCTATTTTCACAAATGTGGAACACATTTGGTCTGGCATCCTATTTGATTTGTTTACTGCTTTTGTATCCCACATTTGCAGAGCCTTTCCAAACTTAGATATTTCTCTCATCTGGCCTGGCTCTGTCTTCTGCACAGAAACCCCAGTATAGGTGGGTGGAGTACACATCCAGGGCGTTTGGGTGGGCCGTGAAGGCAAACACAGTGAACTTTTGGAATAATCTGGGCTGGAATTTCAGCCTTGCCCATGGTTCAAGTGTAGAAATTATGGGATTTGTTTGGGAAATGATATTAGGCAACATTAGCTATCAGCCCTTACATTGGTTCCATGCAGCTTGCTCTTTACGTGATCTGCCTCTGGATATGGAATATTATAGCACTGTTACGAATGATTCTGTCTGTGTACTTTGGAAAGTATGCAGTATGGCTCATTTTCAGGTATCACTTTTGTTATAAAAATCAGTGGCTCCTACAGTGACTTGAAACTAGTCAGGTAGGATTTAAACAAGCAAAGAGTTTCACAGATGGCTGATTTGTTACTTCATTGTGCTGTGTGTAAGTAGTTCTGTGGTTCAAAAAATTACTTCCCCCTTGCTTTCTAGATAAAACTATTACTAGTTTTCCATACAGCTGTAATTCCCAGTTTGGGTGGGATGTATTTCAGTCAAATCAAACTGAAAGAAGGAACAAGCCCATCCTCTCAGCCCAGCCTTTTTCCATCCAGAGCCCCTTCCCTGGCATCTTCCTTCTAACCACCGTCTCAGTTGGCCTTGCCTTTTTCAAATATGCTGAGGAATTAAGTACTAGTTCCACCACCCTTGCCACCTGGCACATCTGCCAGAAGGGCTGGGAAATCTAAAAAGGGTAATTTTTTTTCTGCGCATACTCTGAGGCTCAGAATATAGACCCTGTAAAACTGCAGTCTTTCAGAAATGCATTGACTTCACTTAAACGACTCTGTAATGGCCCAGAAGACAACACTTTTCCCCAGAAGCAGTTGCTTAGCATGCATCATTCTTGGCAGTATCTGCAAATGAACTTCTTGTAATTGATTTAATAATTTTCAAATAAAAAAATTATGATAGCTGTGGACAGCTATAAATAACAAAAATGAAACACATTATTTGCACTGCGCCTTCACATGCACTTGTTTAGCTCTTTTTGCTGTTAAGTTAAAACATCTGTTTCTATGGAAGTGGAGTATTTCATGCAACAAACACAGCACTGGAAGTGACCCACATATTAAATGACAACATTTGACAAATTCTAGCAGTTGATTACTGGGGAGGAGTAGACTGTGGTTATAATCAGAGTAAACCAAAAAAATGTGTACCTTTATAAACCTAGAGTTTAAATGAAACATCTGTACTAAATCATGTTTGTAGAACAGTACTGTAGCCAACTACCAGACCGTATGATAATGGGGTGTTTTTAACAATTCCTATTTCCATCACCATCCTCCAAATCAGATCCAGACTGTACCCACTGGCATGAATTCTGATGGAAACCGACTGGGGTAGTGTCAGACTACAGTGGATGCTGTCAGCTTAGATACAGATGCCATAAAAAGTTAGTGATTCCAATAACTCATGGAGATTATAAGCACAGGTAGAAACTCAGGTGAATATTAGGGTGTTTTGTAAGCTACGGTCTTCTCCAGGACTATTTTAACACAGACTTATACCCTGGAAAAGGTGGATATGCTGCAGTGACTGTCAAATCTTATTCTTAAGGAAATGTGAGTGTATAGCAAGAAAGCAGGTACTAGAATTGCAGCAGCAGGTCAGTGGGTGATAAACATCAGGCTGGCACCAAATCCAGGTTTGGCAGCTCACTCATTTAAACATAATTCTTTGGGTCTGTGAAACTGGTATGGAAAAGTCAAGTAAGTACAATTTTCTTTGAGTGTTTCCTTTTGCTGTTAAGTGGATACAAAGCAAAAGAAAACTAGTTTAGTCCATCTCTTTATGTAGATTCTTAGGCTGATATTCGTTTGTAGCATCTGAACATACAAATTTACTTATTACTGTGGAATATTCCCTGAATTAATTTAAAAAACCAAACAAATGCCTAAACTTTGTATTAGCTTTACATAGTTACTATAATCTTTCAAAACCAGAAAAATGGCAAACCCACCCCACAACTACATCGTTAGTTATAGATGGCCTATAATAAAAAGTTGTCGTCATATTAGGAAAGCCTGTTCTGAATTCCTTGACCAACATGAGTGATACTCAATAAAAACTGAAATATTGAAAGAGTGAAATATTACTGCAGTGACACTGAAGGGGCATTATATCCATGAGGAGTTAATGGGATTCTTATTTAAGAACAAGGGACAAGTTTTTAAGGTACAACATGCAAGTTGTACAATGAGGAGGTAGCAAAAAATCTATACAGTATTCATTTAAAATACAATTTTGATGGATTTTGGTGATCCAATACTTTGTTTTAAACATATGATTTAGGTTTGCAAATAGTGTTTTAGAAGCTTAAATACTCAGACCACTGCCATAGTAGAAATTGTGACTGGTAGGTGAGTAAATTCAAGAATACCAACAGGAAAGTGGGCAACCAGTGCAACCAGTGTGCTTAAATTAACAAGAAAACCTGAAATAAAAAGCTGAATTGAGACAAACAGAAAATGGGGGAGTGGGCAGGGAATGTTAAAGCTCGAAAGACTTAGAAATACAAGATCATCTTTGGTCTTATATTTTATTAAAAATTTTTCATGGATTTATAAATGTTATTGTCACAAGGGACTATTAGATCATGTGGCCTGACTTGATCTTGTATAAAAGCAATGTCTAGAGAGTCCTCTGAGAAGGCTCTTCCTTAATGTATTTCAGACTGTATAACTAGTAACATAAGTGCTATTACACAAAATGAAACACTTTGTCATATAGATCTTTAATGAAATAATTCTCACACTATATTTCCTGAATACCCATTTTTATGATGGTGTTTATTTCAAAATCCAATGCAGAACTTAATTCCTAGTATTTACCTGAACTTCAGTTCAAGTTGTTTTCTTCTGATGTCACAGCATCTGATAAATAAAACCACTTGATGGGGACCATCTAAATTTTCCTTGGCCTCTTTCAGTGTTGGGTCATCAGTATATATTTCAGTATATTACTTTCTGAGTCATTTATAATGGCACAGATGAACTGTTGTATAAAGTTGAAAAAGTATCTCTGAACCCGCCAACATCAGTGTCTAGTTTCTTAAGACTAACCTTTTGGTTTGGAAGATTTTTACAATGGTTGTATGTCTGACTAATGAAAGTTGTCAGCTTAATCTGCCTCATCAAATACACTACTAAGTAAAATTCTACTTATATTTAGGAAGAGTGTTAGTAACTGATGAAATAATTCCAAATTCTATATAAAGGCAGTTTCAGAGGGTTTTTTTACACCACAATGTGAAAGCCACAAGTTACACGCTATGCCTCATCACTCATGAACAGAAGAGCTTTATATGCACATTCAATAAGAGCTAAATTAAATGGAATGGATATTTTAGACAAGTTAACAGTCCAGATAAATTTTGGGACACCTTTCTTAAAAATACATTAGGCAGATAGTTACTCTTCTCTCAACAAATGCAACTACATCTTAACTTTATGATTTTTATGTCTGGTATTAAACTCACTCCAGCAGAGAAATTTTGAATTTTGTAAAGTCAGTGAGCATGACTGCTACCATTTTATATCTCTATTTCATTTTTCTTCTCATATTATGTACCATTATTTAATTCTATTTTGCCATTTGTATGTCGTGTGGGATCCTGCCTGTATGGCATGACAGTTGAAAGTCTGGCACACATACTTGACAGCTGTTTTGAAGTGAAGGCTGTGATGTGTGCTACATCTGGAGGTGCTGAGCTTTGAGTGCAGACACTGGAAAAGTCCAATTTCTCTTTAGGGATGACTGGGATAGATTTACAGTATCTAAGCTCTCATTCAGGAAGGGGACTCCATAAGGATCTACTCAGGCAGATGCTGTTGCAAAATAAAAGCCAAAGACTCCGTGGCACATTTTGTGATACTACAAAATAAGTTACATAAAACAAGTTCAATATTCAGTTAGAGGACTCATTAACATTGCCAATACTTTCCCGAAATGGCAACCAAAAGGTACACATTTTCTGTCTGATTTTCTTCTACTTTTTAAGATACATTTTTATTTACTTACTGTGTATCAATGCAAAGTTGAATCTAGACTTCATAGCAGACTTTATGAATGACTAGAGAATTGCTAAAATGATAATACTATCAATCTCAAGAAATTCAAACTTAATTAATTAAGATGGAGTGTGTCTTAAAGAAGCGGAGTGGAAGGGAAGGGGGTTGGCAAGTTTTTTGAAACTTAATCTGTTGACATTTTTGTTTTTGGAAAAGGATGATTCTATATTAAAGATATCATGTCCTGTCCAGACAAAGATTCTTAATTCACACATTTGTATCACATAAAAACAGTACTTCCTTGTAGTTACAAGAAGTCTTAATTTTTAGTGCCGTATAAAAATACCGTAAGTTTTGCTTCATTTCAGAGCAAAATAGAAATTCACTTTATATACTTGCATATTTAAAAAATAAAGGTGGCCACATTCTTCTACACACTGTAGCATTCAAGGAGTTATGCATTTTTGGAACTGTAGACCTTCCTCCTGCAACACTTATTCCTGAGAGTAGTACTTTCCAAATATTTCAGGCTTCTATTTATCAATTCAGAATGTTCCTTCTAAAATAGAAATATCCTGAGTATTTTATAATGCATAAGGAGGTGACAGGATTGGCTGGGAAGGAAACTAGCTTGGTTGTTGGCATTTTCTTGATTTTTTTCTAAGTATTTTCTTTCTTCTGGCTTTTGGTGACATAGTGCATCCAATGAACTGAGCGCCCACCGTGAATACTAGATATGTCTCTGAAGCAAAGGTGGGGATAGTGGGGAGCTGAGGATCTCTTGTGTCCACACCATATCCCTCTTCAAAGCTGTGTTGTGCCACATAACAACAGCTTGACCTCACTGTACCATATTATTTGGGGCCTGGATGGAGCGTTGCCCACCTCTACCCAATTCCACAAAACCCCTTTGCAGCAGAGGAGCTGGAAAGGTGCTGAGATGCCCCTTTCTTCTCTAGCATCGGTACATCAGTGTCCAGGGTAGTGAAGCTTCACAGGGTCTGGAAGGAAGAACAGAAGATTTGATAAACCCAATTGGGGATGCACTTAGGTGCTTTGGTGATGGTTATTACAAAAAATCCAGACTTGTCTTCACCCTTGTGCTTAACATGGTGATTCCTACTGAGTGCTTCATTCTGTGGCTGCACCAGAGCATAGTCTTGATCAAGCATGGCATCATACTCATTCTTCACTTCCAATTTCAAGGCTGCATTTTCATTTGAAGCCAGTGGTGTTGCTTCACAGAAATGCAGAAATGCTTGCCAAAATCAGCCAACTAAGAATAAGGTGGACATCAAAATAAACTTCCACTCTGGTCATATTAAAAAAAAAAAAAAATCAGTAGAGCCTAGGACAGCCTGACAGCACTACAACTCCTTGTTGAAGGCCCTGTAGCACGTAGAAGTACAAAATGTAAGTGTTCAGATTTTGGGGGTGAAATTCTATCCAAATCATTCCAGTACACAGAAATGTGCAACCTCAACAGAAATACTTTCTCCATCTGAAATAAAATATTAGTGTTGTTGATGTACACTCTTGCCCCAGGCAAGCTCCATCATCAGATGGTCTTAATTGAGTTCTGACACTCAGTCTAATCAATCTGTAATAAAGGAACAGCAAAAGAATTTGACTTTAGTTTGGGGAAAATTACATGTTTAAAGGATTTGAGTATCAGCCACAGAGTGATTTTACATTAAGTGAAAGCTGCTGCTAGGAAAAGAAAATTGAGAAAGTCTCAAAGCTACTCAGCCAGCTCCATTCACTGCATGTTCTAAGAAGAGAAACTTTGTTGATCCTAAATAAGTTACCGTTTGTTAGATAAGAGACCTGTATATTCCTAACTGTTATGTTATTTTTAAGAAATCTCCACATAAATATCAGGGAAAGTTCAAATTACTATTTTACCTCTACAAAATGTTAATTTTCTGTTTTCCCCCATCCAGAACAGCTTTGAAAGACTATGTAATACTTAAGACTTCTAGAAGTTAGTGAGGTTTTACTTGCAGAACCAATGGCCAGATGATGGTTGGGTGGTCTAAAGTTTCCTCAGCACCCAGATGTTATATGATTTCCAGAACTTCTGTGGTTGAATTTGGATATTTCATTTTTTTATTCTGTGCACTAAATCATTATTACATATTATTCAGGGAGTAATGGAAAACTGATAGCTTCAGCATGATATAATAATATAATGAAAGCCTGAATTTTAATTTCTTTGACATTTAAAATGTTGCTGTGTACATTTTTAATTACTTATACATTATCCACTCATAAATATATACACTCATCTGTGGCAACCAGATGGCTTCAAAATCATTGATTTTTCATCATGAATGTACACACAAACCTCCTGCATCCCCACAGAAAAGTAAGTAAGTCTTTTGTCCTTTACTCTTTACCATCAATGGACTCTTGCAGTAGTTTTTTGTTTGTTTGGTTTTAAGCATTTCTTTACAGCTGTATTTTTCATATATCTTAGCTTTGTGCTGCCTAAATTTGTGTATCTATATGAAAATTAAAATGCTGAAAGGCAGATTGCAAAGAAAAAGCTAAATTCCTATGTTTATATTATTTCCAAACTAAATTGCCAGTTATCTTTGGTTGAAAATATGCAGTTCCAGGAGGCCGCCAGAGCCCCAGTGGTGGAAACCATCTGCTGCAGAGACTTTAGTGTCCTAGGGACTCAACATTTCAAAAAAATCCAAGGATTTGTTTCTACATGATAGTGTTGATATTTAACTTACTCTTACTTCTTTTCCTGCATAGAAACAACAGTGCTAGAGAAAGAGCATTCTAGTCCTCTTTAGTTTTAATTATCTGGTAGCAAAAATTAGCTAATTGCAATGGAATCTTCTAAACTTAGTGAATCAGGCCAAGATTCACTGACTATCTCATCTAGCCATTTGTCTAAAGTTAGACACTGGTGCTGGCCAAACTTTTAAAGAATCAGATTGACTGTAGTATTAGCAATCCTAATTATGGCATTTGTCTTACCTCAGTATAATACACAGAAGCATTAGGAGCCTGTGAAAGGATTCATAGCAATCAGAAAACTGAACAGAAAAGCCAATGAGAAACTCCAGCACCAAGATGAAGCTGAAGTTTTTACTGTTGCCCTAGACTTAGTTATCTAAGTTCTCACTGCTCTGGCAAAGTTCCAGTTCAAACACACCTATTAAGGCAACCCTTAGGTTCTGACAAACAGCTTGCTTTGTCAAAGCAAACCAAAAAAGGCCATTTTTACATATAATAATTGGGCAGTTGGGATACCTGATGTGAAAGTGGGATACCTAAGTACAGGTCCAGCCCTGTCTATTGATGTCAGGTCTACATCTCACATCTCCAAGGATTCCCTGGGTTAGGATGCCAAGGGGTAAGCATTTCTTCTCTCTTCCTGTTAAAGATGGACTATCGTGCAGCAAATTGGAAAATGAAGGCTCTGAGAATTTGGTAGGCAAAGGGTAAATTGAGGCTGAAAGAGGCAGTGGTTTTCTAAAGATTACACACTTGTGGGTCAAGTATGGGTTTGAAGCATTCTGCTCCTAGTAGATGCTGTTACTATCTTCTATAGAAATTTCTTGGGTTTGCCTTGAGGGTTCTTTTCTAGAGGTGGGAAAAGCAAACCAATATTATTTGGAATTTCTTTCAATGTAGATGTGCCCATTTGCTTACTCATGAAACCAAATGACTAGAGCACAATGAAAAAAATTCCTTAGTTCTCATCTGAAGTATTTTCAGCTCTCTTAGTTGCTCTCATGGTCCTATGTGAACCAAAATTAAGCCTTGAGAAATTTTGCCATTTTAACCTTAATTTGAAAGGAAAATTTGTGTCTGAATTAACAGACAAACCTCATGATTTCTGAAATTCCTCATTATATTCCCTTAAGCACTGAGGGCACTATCTTCTGAGTGCTGGGTACCCACCTATATTGAAGTTTTCAGATTTGAATTATCATCCTGAATCAGTTCAGGAATCCAGAGTACCTTCACTATGTCTGACACTCCTATTCCATATTCTGACACCTCTGTCTGTTAAAAAAAAAAAAAAAAAAAAGGAAAAAAGAAACATATCCTTTCATAAACTCCATGCCAGTCTCTTCTGTTGCTAGTTTAGTCTTTCTGTCTAGGGATGACTTTTGATAAAACAACAGAACTAGGGGAAGAGCAGATCAGTGCAGACATCTAGATCATCCACCTTTACACACATACACATACTACACATACCAAAATCAGCTGTGAAGAATAGTCTGATCTGAAACTAGCAGAGATTACACTGCTCACCTGGCTGCTATGCTCCAAACTTTCTAAAGCACATTATTTGTGGTTTCACTCTCTTTTACTTGATAGTGTCCACAATGATAGCCCAGCACCAACAAACCCTTGACTATTCATTTGCAGCTTCCAGGAGGCCACCTGCCACTTCTGCCACTGAGTCATAGGTATTAGACTTTATTAGGCTCGAGTACACATGATGCCTTGCTTGGCATAGTCACATCTGTGTAATGAAAATTAATGAAAAAATATTTTTAGATCATTTATTGATTCACCGACTTAACTTACTCATTTAAGCATCTCTCTTCTTTCATGTTTTATGTCATTTTTCCTAGTTACAAAGGAAAGCTTTGCAGAAATACTCAAATCAATCTTTGGCTCTGATTTGACAAAACTATCTGTATGGGTAGGTCATTTTAGAGTCCATTTAGTGAATAAGGGACTTAGATACTGTAAATGCTTCCCAGCAGTCTCAAAAGATAAATTGTACTTTTCCACTCCAACCTCACCAGATGTAGCACACATCACAGTTGTAGTTTCAAAACAGCCATCAACAGTGTGTGCCAGAATCTCTGTTGCCCTGGCATTCAAATGGTATTTCACATGACATACAAGTGGCAACATCAAATTAAAGGAAGAATGGCACACCATACTACAGAAATATCTAAAGGATTGATGGAAGAGTAAACCACATTGCAGGTATCTTCAGTGGCACTCTTTTCCATTTACCAACTCATCTGAAGTACTTATGTCTAGGACTATCTTTCCCACAAATGTCTTTCTCCTCTCTTTTTATAATTTTGGCATTGTTACATACTCCTTTTCTCTTGGTTCTGGTATCAGACTATGTTTATCCCTTCAATTCCTATTGCAGAAATCGTATCCAAGGTAGAATGATTACTTCAGTCATCTACTAAAATCAGCTTCTTCCTGCCTTCCCAGAAACCTATCACATTGGTCAAAACATTAACATTGAGATAACCTAGCTTGTTTGTTACACATCTGGGGGAAGACATTTACCATCAACCACCTGAAGTTCCAGAACTGCCTCCCAGCAGAAGTGGAAGCAAACAACCGAATCAGGTCTAAAGTAGGTTTTGCTACTGAACAGGATTTACTTCAAATATGAAGAGTCAGGAGGCTTCTTTGAAGTGTGTTTGCTATGTTTCTGTGTCATTCCTA
Organism: Antrostomus carolinensis; assembly: GCF_000700745.2. Lineage (NCBI taxonomy): Eukaryota > Metazoa > Chordata > Aves > Caprimulgiformes > Caprimulgidae > Antrostomus > Antrostomus carolinensis. The sequence goes on from NW_010336758.1 coordinate 23,934, forward strand.
CAGATATAGGATCAGAATCTATCTTCATGGAAGAGTTTACTTCTGTTAAGCATCTGGGTATGGACTAGCTCATCCAATGCAGAGTTGATTAGCAAATTTGCCAGCAAGAGTCTATATTGAAGAGCTGCACTTATGTCTATACAGATACTGTAGGATGGGCCCTAGGACATCTTGCTGAATAACCTGCAAATCCTGCATTATGTACATTGAAAATTGTTTGGTAACCTCAGGTCATGGAAACATGAACCAAAAATCTGGTGATGATCATGTTAGTGTTTAAAGTCCTCCAGAAAACAGCCACTCATACAGCTCTCTCTGGTCCTCCCGCTTCATGTTTCTTATGTGTTGTGGGTAGTCTGCTTTCAGTCTGTTGTCCCTCTCCCCCTCATAGCTCTTTTGGTGCCAACTGGTGCTGGCTGGTCCATCCTCCTTCAATTCAAAGTTACTGTGGCAAGTACCAAAACAACATGGGTACTCCCTCCAGGAGGCCCAGTGGCTGCCTTTCTCCACTCAGGCTCGAAGGCCCTGCAAAGAATTCAGATAATATCTTGTTTTACAACCACAGAAAGAAATATAAAAAATTCTACCTCTTCACATGCCAGAGTTGATACTTGTTATCGACAAAGCCTGTAAGTCATGGCACAGCCATCTCCCCTTTGTCTTCCCCCGTTGGCTCTTTGCTGTGTGCACACCATGCAGCGTAAGGTCTGTACAGATCTGTGCAATGCCATTTTAATGTACTTGAGTTTGTCTCAATGCTTTGTGAGGCAGAGACTGAGGCCAGGATCTGCGATTTGGCAAAGTGAGCCCTGGGATTGCCATTTAGGGAGCCAGGCCCTTCTGCAGAGATGCAGAAGCTGCTCGTGGTTCTGAGCAGTTCACTATGGCTCTAGTGGGCAGAGGTGGGTAGAGTGATGGTTTCCCAGTGAAACTCCTAGAAGCAAGAAAAATACTAGTCTTGACAGAAGGACCAAGCGTCTCTTCATCAAGGACTTCAAGACAAATCTAAGAACAGCTGAAAAAGCCTATTCATAAAGAAGGAATTAAAACATCTTGTATTATGAGTTCCAGCTTTTCTGCTAGACATTCTTTTCTCCAACAATATTCTCACAACTGAAGTAGCAACAGGTTCAGAATAACCCACTGACCAGTTCCCAGTATTGCTTAATATGATCTTTGGACTGGACGGGCTAGTTTATGGCCAAGTACAGCCCAATGTGGCTGCAGTGCCCAGGAAAGTCTCATCTTTTCCCACTAAATACTTGGTTTCAGGATCCAATATATAATATAACTGTTCTGTTACAGCTGCAAATGGGGGTTGTTATTTTACGACTGATCGTTGTATTTACTTTGAAAAAAGTATTTTAAGAAGAGAAATGTCTGAGATAGTTGTGCTGCAGCTGATGGACTTTTGATGTGGTTTGTGAGAAGAGAGAGAGGGCCATCCTCAGGCAAGAGCCGTGGTCCAGGAAACAACTTATCCCAAAAATTCAGGACAAGGATGAACAGCAGCAGCAGATGAAATGAGCACACACTCAGAAAAGTATTTTAAAACACCTTCTGCAATTAATGCTTTTCTCAGTTAGGCATACTGTGAAAAATGTAGACTGCTTTGTCCTTTCCCCCACCCTGAGAAAAGCTTTGCATAGGCTTTAAGAAGTGATAAATAGTACAGTTGCCATAATGCCTTAGACTTGATTGATTGCTATGTGTATTGTATGTGGTATGTTATGTGCACTTTTCTGACACTTGTTTCCTGTCATTAGTCAAATGTCATTTCATCTGGAGCAATGGCTGAATTTTCAAATGAAAGGTAAGGGCTCTGATAAAAAGGACAGGCCAATCATGTATTCACATTGGGGAAAATCAGGAGGAAATTCATTTCATTATAGTTGCTCTGTGTTTACATCAGTGTCACTTAAAGCAGAATGTAATGCTGTCCACAAAGCTAGATACAAAGTGCATTGTTTTAAAGTGATAATTTTGCAGACTAATTAGCAAAAGTGGAACAAAGAAGTCCTGTGTTACATGGAGAAGTTCATTACTCAGTATTTCTGGTTTTGTACTAGCTAATTTTTCAAATTTTTAGAAGATAAATTCTCTCTGATGTTCTACATGGGTTGGTAGAGAAAATGGCAAAGGATGACACCTGGGACCTCTCCTACTTTCTTGCTGCTAGCAGATTTGGAACAACCTTTGCACTGGAGATTGTGAAAGATGCTGTCAGAAATGTTTAAAGTATGGAAAAGACACAGGGTAGAATATTTGTCTGAACACATTACTAAATCTCATACCTTTAGTCCTTTAATATAGAGGCAAGGGTCTAGTTAGAAATATTTGTTTAAATACAGTGCTTCTTGCCAGATATAGTGACTGTCACATACACAAAAATGTGCTTGCTTGGAGGACACTAGGGTGATAGCACTGAAAGACTCATTTTACCTTTCCATCTCGCACAGGGCTCAAAAGGGTTAAATGCATATCTCTGCTGAGCCCAGATCTACCGTGTCTGTGACAATAACAGCTTTGGTCTGATCAGACTGCCAGTGATTGTGGTATCACAGTCACATTCCAATGTTGTCATCCTGCACTGAAGAGCAAACCATTCACAGGAGTCATAGGAGAAAAGGAGTATGAGAGGATTGCATCTGATTTGACTGTAGAGAATTTGTATTTGGTTTGTTTCTATCCCATTTTAAAACTTTCCGTGTTACAGAAAAGATGTTGAAAAGCAAAATATCAGATTCTGTGCATGAACTACTGGAGAGACTGAACTCACTCCTGCTGGGATTATTCGGTACAACAGATACAGATACTGCAGTAAGCCTTCTCAAAGATTACCCGAGCATAGGCATCTCCAGGGGCAGGGTAGCAGATGCACTTAGTAAGGGTTAATATAGTTTTGCACAGCAAGAACAGTAATTAAAGAAGAAGACATTACAGGCTATGGCTCGTGATGAGAGACTCCTTTCCTGGGGTGTGCTGGAAGTGACAAGGCCAAAGGCCAAGTGACTTCATGCTTCTCAGAAGAGGCCATGACACACATCCTGGAATGGCGCGTGGAAATTTAAAAAACATCTTACATGGGCAGAGGCCTCCTACAAACACCAGTGTGAGCCCCAGGACATGTTTCACTTATGATTGTTAATTTAATAACCCAGCACATCTCTCTGAACAATTAGGGACAGATACTCAGCTATTACTTGTAGATTACCCCAATACAATCACACAGTTTCATGCCTGTCTTTCTACAGCCTTTTTAGATCACCAGAACAGGCTTTTTTACCCATTTCGAGAATTCTAAGTGCCAGCCTGTAGAAGCTCAAGTCTGATACTTGATAACTTTGATAAACATGCACGTCTCTTTTACTTGAAGGAGAATCCTTTCTTAGAGCTGATGTTTTAAGGATTAAGTTACAGAAAAACTGCAGTCCATATGGGCAACACAAAGTAAAATCAAACACAGCCCAAAGTGTAATAATATCAGAAGAGCAATAATTTGAAATGAGGTGGCTTGTTACAAACTGCAGCCTATTTGGAACAGAAGTCTAGTCCAACATCTTTCTCCAAAGTCCTGGAAGGTTCAAAGGCTCGATTAATTATGCTCTGTACAATGCTGTGAGATCCTCACATAGTGCTTTGTAAAATAGCAACTCTTTCATTTTCTACCACAAAACGATGTATCAATGCTTGTCCGAAGCATAGAAATTAGGAGCCAATGGCAAATGTGAGATGGACTTCTAGAAGCTTGGGTACTAGTTAAGGTCAACAAGCAATGAGTATATATTTATGTCTTTTGTAACACCCCTCCTTTCAATGAAAACAAGGTAGTGTAGCAAATCATTGACATTAGTGGAGTTATGCCACTTTGTACCAATAGAAGATGATGGCCATTCTGCCTTCTTAATAAAAAGATATACTTCCTTGTTAATTCAAAATCTGATGATTTCTAGGAAAAATAAATGCATTTGGTTTTTCAAAGTCTTTCTGTCAGTGGTATGACATCACTGTGGGCAAAAAAAAAATATCTAACCAGTATGTTGTTAGAATGTCATTCACATACATCTACATGAGCATTAAAAAATTAAGGAAAAAAGAAAGTAGTACAGTGCAAGGCTCCATCAAGTCCATGAGGATCTTCCTTATAATAACTGATTAGCTTTGGAAAGCACAGCAGTCCATGCAAATGAAAAGGTCTCTGTTGGCTAAGTTGCTGCCTTTTTACACAACTTTATGAAAAGGTTATGGCCTACATTTTCTTCTGATTAGTAGATGGCTAATGACTAGTTCATATAAATCCATTTTCTGTTCCACCAGTGCCAAGTGTCCTCATTCGCCAGTGAGTGCCCTGAAGCTACAGTCCACATTGTTCGAGGAGGCTCCCTTTTTGGAAGACAGAGAGCTTCAAAGTGGGAGATGTCTCTGTGAAGGTTTACTGCAAATCTCAGAGGCCCTCTGGGGCTTTGGTCTGGAAACCGTTTCATCTGCACGGGGACTTGGCATCGGGGTGTGCTGCACCCACAGTGGGGAGCCAGGCACCAGCCTTGTGGGACTGGGGACTTGTTTTCCTGGCTGAATGGTACACTGTCACTGGGAAAGTATTTCTTAGCTCTGGAGAGCCCATTTTTGTTTATTTAGCTGTATATCGTGTTACATTCTTCATAAATGCAATCATATCTTAGCAGAACAAGTGTGGTGTCTTCTTGTGTTATACAGATTCTGATGCTGTGTGAGACTTGCAATAAAACGGGAAAATAGGGTGAGAAAATTACCTGCAGGTACTTGCTCACCTAGAAGAAAAGTATTGGCAAGTCTGTCATAATGCAATATTTCCAGAAATACAAAAAGCATTTGTTTTGCCTCGCTGCAGGAGCCCAGAAGTGAAGAGATAAGGGGAACCCTCAACTACTGTCAGCTGTTACGCTTCAATGACTTCAGTAACAATATGAGGCAGCTGAGGGTTTCCCAGATGGGTCCTTGCTCCCTGCTGTGCTACTGTACTTACTGTATTGACAGTCTCAATTTACTAATTTGTGAAGAAATTACTGCAGCAGTGTTGACCAACGTGCAGTGCTTTTTTTCATGACTAATCAGCAGTTCACAAAATATTTGAACATTCTAGTGGAATAAAGGACAGGTTTAAGGCAGGTTTTATGTGGTATGAAAATCAGGATGTTAATGCTTCTGTTTCAGATCAGTCTTACAGCTCAAATGAAAAGAATGTGCACTGCCATCCTTTCTCTTAGGACAGTCAAATGTATTCACCTCTACTTAGAGAAAAAAGCCATGAAATAACCATAAATTGCTTCAGCAAATTACAGTCTAGACTTGCTGATTTGTTTTAACAACACAAGATATCAAACCCATATGCAAGCATTATTGTAAACTGCTGTTCCTAAATGCCTGTAAATGCATTGTCCTGTAGACTAAGTATCACTGCAGCCAAGTAATTACTTAGATTCAATGTGGAATTTGTAACAGGAAAGGAGTATTCGCTGTGTCACTTGTAATAGTCTGGTTTTTCTCTTCCTCTGGCATCTTTAGACAGAGTGGCTGGGTCATCACTATCATTTGACAGCCATGCAGCTTGCAGAAGATGAGAAGGCTATTTGTGGTTAGGTAACACCGACACAGACAGTGAGCTGTGTACCTCCGAAAGGAAAATGAAACAGGAGTCAGGCTGCATTTAATTTTTAATGCTTTTTTTGTGGTTATCCAAGTTTATCTTTATAATTCATAGTACCCACAAGATGTACTCATTTCCTTCAGATCAACAGCTGTGGAACGCAGAGAGGATTACCTTTGTGGTTTCCTCACAACTGAGTTTTGCCTCCTTCTAGAAGATTGTGAAAGCTGCCATTGAGTACAGTGGTCTCTTTCCTTCGAGAGGCTGTGCTGTTCAGCCAAGCACATCGACATCAAGTACAGGGCAGTTACAAAGTCCTAATATTTTCCAATGAAAATAAAATGTGTAGAAAACCTTTGCTTTTCAGGGGCCAAAGTTTTTACAAACTATTAGTTATAAAACAGATTGGTACAGCTATTTTCAAACATAGGAATCTAAAGCTAAGGGCAAAGTCATCCAATTGTATTGTACCTGCGACAGTGGCTTCTTGGGCTGGGACTTGCTGGTTGCATCACTGGCTAGTTAATTTTGGGAACTGGAACTATTAAATGCACATAGTAATTGAGATACTGAATTTCTGTAGTAAATTAGTGGCCTGCAGATTTCAAAATGAAATAAAAAATGTCACAAAAAAATTTCTAGTAAATCTGTTCCCTACGATTGAAATATTGCAAAAGTGCATTGTAAACATGGAGCAACTGCAGCTGAAAACAAGGCATTACCATTCCCCCCTTCGCTGCAGTGTGGATACTGTGGTATGTGTCTGCTCCCTTGTGCTCTGCACACATTGCTCTCAGAGAATAGACAGGCAGAACAATGAGGCTGAGGTGACAGTGTAACCACGCTGCTTTATGTGCATACTGACCTTTTAGAATGTTCATTGTGTAGTTCAGCATCTGACTAACTGCATTTAGCTCCTGCAGGTTTTTCCACCCTCTCCCTCAGGATAAGGCAACAATTTGGGGGAGAAATTTGTTCTGAACATAGCAACAAGGCATTTGCAGTCTTCTTTACACAATTGCTTTTTCAGCCTCAGCTTTATCGAACTCAGCAGATAAATAATATATGCCTATCCCATTTCCTATGTGAGATCATGAGTGAGGAGGTGCTTCTTGACAGATATCCAGTGAGTATTTTGAGAAGTGATTTTTCAGTCAAACGTAACCGTTATAGCTGTCTAGTCAATTTAGCAGTGGCATCTCAGTTTTCAAACTTCAGCCAAGTTTTCTCATAACTGTGACTAAAGAAGTTCAGTCAGAACTTCCTAACATGACAAAAGAGCTCTTTTTCTCTGCTTAAAATTACTTCAACACAATTTTTTCACCTTCAGAAAAATAAAAGGTTATGTCTCTCCACCAAAGAAGGAAAAAAATCAAGACATTTTGACAGTCTGAAGAGAGGAATGTAAAATGAAAGTAAGCATGGCACAACTCCTAAAGTCTTTGCTTAGAATTATTACAGATTTTTAGGTACAACTTCTTTTGGCATCCAAGGGATGTCAGTACTCTCTTGGTTCTCCAAAGGGATTTTAGGCAGATCCTCTCCTACAGAAACAAAAGGCATTAGTGTTATTGAATAAAGATGGAAAATGAGAACAGTAAAAAGGCGCTGGTAGAATATCAATGCATACTGAGTTTGACTTAGATTATAAAAGCTTCAGTTGCATTTGCTAAGAGCTCATGTCATTAACTGTGTGTAAAAATAAAAGCAGTAAATCCACACAAATTACAAACTGAGAGTTACAAACAGCTCTCATGCCATCTCTAGCACCCTAAGCTGTAATTTCTAACCAATTTAGACATTCCTTGATTTTTACAGTTATGAAAATGTTAATATTCTTGGTTACTAGTAGGAGGAATCAATATAGTAAAACAATTCTATCTCAAAATTGCCCACTTTAATATGGGTTGGACTATTTAATGTGAGCTCCCTGCAAATACCTAAATATACCATTCCATCATTTTATTAGTACATAAACTGTGCTTGATGCATCAGGATCACAGAAGAACAAAGTGTGACCTATAGGATGACCTAAGAAACTATTTGTTCTGGTAATATACCATCTTCTCTCTTCATAACAAAATCGTGGAATATAAATTGTCTGAGAAGTAAAAAGAGCACACTGTATAGCTCTAGATGATTTAACTGTAACACTTTGGGCAGTATTAACACATTGCCTCTTGCTTCTGATTTACTGGAAAAATATATTGCAGATTATTGCAAACTCTTGCCATTTATAGAAACAGAAATTAAATGTATTGACTAAGGTCAAGTCCAGTAAATTCAGGACCAAATAAAACCCTCACATTATCTGTGGATCTCTTCAATACACTGGTGAACATCAACTTTTCATGAGATCATACTTACTAGTTTGTCATCACACTGTAAAACATTTTACCTGAACTGTCAGTAAATGTAAACCAAAATAAATACTGAGTAAAATGAAAGATGATACTGAAGCTAACAATAATTTCCCTTCATCAGTAGAGACTCTTTCTTTTATTCTGATTATCAGAAATAAAATATTTTTGAGCAACAGCCTGAACTACTCAGCTGAGAAGTGATCCAGTGACCACACTTGATGTATGGTGAGCTTCACAGTAGCTACTTTTTTGACAACTTTTGCACATTTTTAGTTCTGAAATAGTTTGTGGTTCATGTAGTGGAATAAGTTCTTGTTCTTTTCCACTTAATGACCCTGGGGTTTCTAGCAGTGATACCTTTGAGAAGAATGTTGTGGTTGCAACTTTCAATTGCTGTACTAATGCATCTCTGGTACTCATTGTAGAACTACTGTGCAATTGAGGGGAAGACAGTAACAACTATTATTTTTAGCAGCCATCTATTTGCCAAGTAAAGTGCTGATGACTAAATAATTTGTTACACATGTACTGGTCCAAATTCTGCTTGTCTTTTGCAATCAAAGCTCTCCTTGATGCATCTAGGAGAACTGAGAGCGCAAGCACAGCCAATTCATTCCCCTAAACATTGAAGGACATGTTTTTCTACTTTTCTGCCCATTGAGTATGAACATACTCTGAAAATAATATTTGTAGGATCAGCCACAGAGTAAAAAAACATTTATTGAAACTGAAAAATTTTCTCTGAGATTTAGAACATGCTTGTACAGGCAGAAAAAATATTAAAGGCATGAATACTTAAAAAAAACCAAACCCAAAACAAAACAAAAAAAAACCCAGTGACAATACATATTATCATCTAGAAGCAAGGATGTCACAAATCCACTGCCACTACATCTAGGTTAGTAAATCAGGTTTCCAGGAGCAGGAAACCAACTGCCTCTATTAAATTGCCAGAATAGTCCCTGGGATGACTGTGTTCAAGGCCAGCTAGCAATCTCCCCAGTAATTCCTGGGTGCAATTCAGGAAGAGGCATAGGCTGGAGACCATTGCAGTTTGGATGCAGCCACCATGTTTTGGAGGAAAAGAGATTAAGATTAGAGATGCAGACCATTCTGTGATGGTTTGCTTCAGTACCAAAGGATGGACCTGCACACAAGGATTTACTTGTAAGGGCATAGCCAGTGAGGAACACATCAGAGCACAGTGTCTGAGACCTTACCCACAGTAAATGCAATTCTTTCACCAAGAATTTCAGGATACAGAATATGATAGACTGAATAGCATTACCCACAAGCATGAACTTTTCTATATTACCAGAGGAGTATATGAAGTTTCAGTAAGCCTCCTAATTCTCACTACAAGGTGTTTTTCAAGAGAAAGCTCTCACACCCTGGTATCTGGTTCTGAGTTCAGGTCCTGCGATTCATTCACTAGAGGGAACTCCATTGTAGGAGTATCATGGAGATTTTTCTCTCCTAATCTCCAGATTCTTGTTATTACAGTTACGGGTGATCTAGCCATCAGCTCTCACTTCTGTTTCTATGATGTCAGTTCTTCAAGAGACATTATGAGTGTAAATGCCAACACAATATGGTTTCTTATGCTGGAGAGGGGCTGCTAAAATGTCTATACTCACCATTTTTTTCCTGTTGCCTGTGGAACTAGGCTAAAGACTTGCACACAGTTTCTTTGGGTTTCCACAATAAGCAATTTCAGCACGTAAGCTGTGTTCCTCTCTGGTCAAAGTTTCCATCTGCGGCTTACTTTCAGAAGCTGGAAGACAAGCAGTTGTTTTGCAAGGAAAGGCTGTTGACGTCAAAGCTGTGTTTGAGGCAGGTCTGGAGTGCAGCTTGAGATTATAACTTCCCTTATGCTTTGGTCCTTTTGAAAAGTCTTAGTTAGACAAAAGGCAATTGATTATTTTATGTGGTTACAGGAGTGTTTGGGATCCCTGGTAAATCTGCATGCATAACCATTCACAATCACCTGGAGATACTAAGATTTAAGACCTGGAAATGAGTGAAGCAGAAATTTTTAAAATTACCATATGCAATTCATTCTGGTGCCCTTCAAAGTTGTTAATGTTTACAGATCCTGCACTAGCATTCTACGTAACTGTCCCTAAGGACACATCACGCATTTTTACATTCACTGCTGCCTTTTCCAAAAATTGCAGTTCTGTGGAAGAGCAAATGAGTAATAAAAAAGAAATGCAGAGGGAATATTTAGCTGAAAAAAGACAATAAAATTAATCATTGTACTTAAATGAAAAATGATACATCATTTTTACTCATACATCTAGCACAATCTCATGAAAACCTAGGTAGGTCTTGGTTGTGTATTTGCTTGATCTTCTCACAATGATATTAATGTAAGTAATATTTTACTACTTAGGACACAAAACAAAAGTAGCAGGTGTGTGAAAATACCTGGTCAGAGACCCTGCCCTTGCATTTCCAAGAAAGCTGGATGTATGCTTACACAGTTTTCAAAAGGCATAATATTCACTTCAACTCTGTGCTACTGGCCTTTACCAAAAATAAGTGAGATGTGACAAAAGCCCAAAGAATTGCCTGCAGATATATTTCAGCATAAAAAGTAGCTTGATAGGGAATTTAGGAAATACTTTGTCATGCCTATCAGTGTCTTATTCATAAAATGAAATAATATACATCCATTCGTACAGTAGCTTGCAAAGAAGTATATACTAAAGTGCATTAAAGTCCACCATGGGTGCATAGGGGATTCATCAACTGCCCTCAGGATTTAATGCAGGCAAACTCTGTTGGCAACTTGAGTGGACCTCGATAGATGGAAATCCCTTCCTTGTAATAACAGGGAGTCATTCTAGAACAGTGTATTGGGTTTGTGTGGACAGGTTTTTGTAGTGGGGGGACTACAGAGGTGGCTTCTATGAGAAGATGCTAGAAGCTTCCCCCATGTCCGACAGAGCCAATGGCAGCCGGCTCCAAGACAGACCCGATGGTGGCCAAGGCTGAGCCCATCACTGATGGTGGTAGCACCTCTGTTTTTAAACATATTTAAAAAGGGGAGGGGGAGAAACCAAACCTGCCCAACAGGCATTGCAGCTGGAGAGAAGACTGAGAATATTTGAGAGACAGCTCTGCAGA
>NW_010336758.1:35102-47232 GCF_000700745.2 Antrostomus carolinensis
AAAACCATGGTGAGGCAGGCTGTCCCCCCGCAGTCCATGGAGGTCCATGGTGGAGCAGGTATCCACCTGCAGCCTGTGGAGGACCCCACACCGGAGCAGGTGGATGCCTGAAGGAGGCTGTGACCCCATGGGAAGCCCATGCTGGAGTAGGTTCCGGGCAGGACTTGTGGCCTCATGGAGAAAGGAGCCCACACTGGAGCAGGTTTGCTGGCAGGACTTGTGATCCCATGGGGGACCTGTGCTGGAGCAGTCCCTTCCTGAAGGACTGCACCCCATGGAAAGGACCCATGCTAAAGCAGTTTGTGAAGACCTGCAGTCCATGGGAAGGACCCATGTCAGAGAAGTTCACAGAGGATTGAACCCACAAGGGAGGGACCCCACACTGGAGTGGGGCAGGAGTGTGAGGAGTCCTCCCCCTGAGGAGGAAGGAGCGGCATAAACAACAAGTGATGAACTGACCACAACCCCTATTCCCCATACCCATGTACTGCTGGAGGGGAGGAGGTAGAGAAATCGGGAGCAGAGCTGAGCCCAAGCAGAAGGGAGGAATGAGGGGAAGATGTTTTAAGATTTTATTTTATTTCTCATTACCTTTCCCTGATTTGATTTGCAATAAATTAATTTCCCCAAGTCAAGCCTGTTTTGCCTGTGACAGTAATAGGTGAATGATCTTTCCCTGTCCTTCTCTCAGCCCTCAAGCCCTTTGTTGTATTTTCTATCCCCTGTCCAGCTCAGGAGGTGGAGTGATAGAGTGGCTTTGGTGGGCACCTGACGTCCAGCCAGGGTCAACCCACCAAAATCAGGCAGGAAATTCAGATTATCAATGGTCCATTTTCATCCTCAACCAGTATGGTTATCACTGTTCATCTTTTTGTGGAAGAAGCAGCTCTGCAACTTTTAGATATGCCATTGTCAAATTTATTTCGATAGTGAAACATTTCTTTTGAATCAAGGAAATTTTAAACTTAATATGCCAATACCTGTGTCCTTTAACTAACGACAACAGCAGGCAGACAATAGAAGGAAGGAAAGGTTGGGGGGGAAGGGGAGGGCAGTTCTGATAAGACAGAGAAGAGAAGACAGTAGCTGCTAGAGAAGTGGAAAAGATCTGGAAAATTGCAGAAACAATAAAGATTATCTGCAGAGAATACTTGTGGGTTGAATGTTACCACTGAGCATTCAACAGGAGTTTGTGCCATATCAGGTGATCTGATAGGCCCCAGGGAAGAGAAGATCCAGAAACATGTCTGGATGCCACAGTGAAGTCTAGAGAGGCACATAATAGAATAGAGGAGAGGAACAATAAGATTTGAAGATAGGTATTGATGAGAAGACCTGAAAAACTGATCTGTGAGTGGTAACAGTAACCCACCATATGAGCAGGAGGACAACACAGAAGAAAAAGAAGAATTATTAGGTTATTTCCTTCATGGTAAAATGAAAAGGAGAAAAAAAAAAAAGATGGAAAAGAAAGGAGATTCTGCATCAAGAAGTCGAAAAGAAATATGGTGGAGATGATAGGCAATGTTCACAGCTTAAGTAGAAATCATGGACATCATCAGAAATAATAAAAGGTGAATGATACTCAGAAGGCTGGGAGAGTAGAAAAAGTGTAACTTAAGATCCACGCTAAGAAAAGGCAGGTCTGCCTTACAGAGGAGCCCTTGTTAAAGATTAATAGATGTGCAATGGCAGAGAGCAGAAGGGTAGAACTGAAAGGTGAGAGCAGTGTGAGTTTCAAGCCTGAGAAGAGTAGGCCAGCAGGCAAAACGATTCTTGTGGGACCAGAAGTCTACCTATTCTTCACTTTTGGGGTGCCATGGCAAGGTTGCTGTTACAATAGATGTGAAATGATTGTATCATCTTAAAGAAAATATTCACAGAAGTGCTGTAAATCAAAGGACAGAAACTAGTCATGTGCTATGAAGCAACAACCACAGATCCATCAGAAGAATTTCTTAGAATGTTGACCAAATGTTTGTGAGGCAGGCAGATGGTCAAAGAGAAGATGAACAACTTGGGCTAATTTTCCAAGATGTTTAAGGCCAGAAGATCTGGAGCACAGTGACAAAATGTGAGAGACTTGGAAAATCCATTGCCCAAAATGATCTCCTATACCTCAGTTAACTTACAAAGTCTACCCATCACCCTACTATCAAGGCACACAAATTAGAAAGCTTGTGCCAGCAGAGGATCATGATCTGAAAGACAATCAAGACTAGCATCTATTCCTGAAAAACCTTCTTGTGTATTAGTAGAGATTTGTGAAGCTGTTTTAAAAGTTGTTAACCTCTGAGTGATACTGGAGTCTGGCTTTCAGAGAACAAGGCTTACAAACTCCTGTAAAGTCACAGACAGCACAAATATACTCACAGTTTGCCCTTTCACCAAAGAAGCCAGTGAATAAGTGAACTATAAGCGGTGCTTTAAGAGCCCTGAGGACCATGGAGCAAGCTTATGAGCACCAGCCTGGGAGGCATTGGCAAGATATACAACATCTGTGTTTGGAGCAGATAAGACACACAGATCCTTGGACAAGCTGAGATCTTTATTCTCTCCCACTAATAACATTCTCAATAGGGTGCAGGTGCCTCCTGTTATTTTGAGGAATTCCATCTAGCTTCTCCTGCCAGTACTTAAGAAGCCAAATATACACAAAGTGCATCCACCCAGTGCATTCTATTACAGCCTGTAATGGTTGCAGAATGGTGGTGGATTATTCACTGGGAAGGCTGGAGGCAAGAAGGCATGGTTTCCAGAGTCACTTGAATGCCAACATTATAAATACTATACATATGATGATGACCTGCTTTACCTTTTTTATAACATATGGGAAACTGGAGGTAATTTTTTTTATTATTGGAATAATATCTGGATACTGATGAACTCATTAACTGATCTGAAAATCTGGAAAGGGCTCCCAAAGGCAATGCAGGTCCCAGTTCAAGAGACTGGGGAAATTAGGAAAGTCACACTGGAACTTTAGTGTACCATAATTACAAATTTTTCAGGATCACTTTATGGGTAATAGCATTTTTATAGCACCTTTTGTTATTGAAATTCTTCACATTTTTTTTCCTGCTTACTTTTTCTGCCTTCACAGAAAGCATGAGAAAGACAAAAAGTGATTTACAAAAAGCAACAACACCTGTTTTATTATATGTAATGTAACACATATACTTCTCTCTCCTCTGCATATATACAGCAAATAAATACAGCCCATATGGCACTCTGAGTATGTATGTGTTCACATTCATGACATACATAGTTATCCTTCCAAGAAGTCACCTGTTAACTCATGTGCTATTCTGCAGACTGGAAGTGCTCCTACTGTTGCAGTACTGCACCAAAGAAGATGCTGATCTGTAGGGCAGATGTTATCCCTGATAAATTCTAAGTCTGGTAGTGTATAAAACATTGATTTTTCTGCTGAATTAACTACTGATTTAATTGGAGCTTTTTCTGTCTGACATTTTGAGATCATGGAACACTATTTCTGAGGCTTGTACATATTGCTTGGTGGTTTGTAATATTTCAGTAATGTCTTGAGACTTTCTGTTTCATTGCTATTGCATTTACAGCAATAAATTGTTTAACAAACACTGAATTTTATTAAACTGGCAAAATATGTGATAAAGAAAGCTAAGCAAGCCCACAGTCAGCTGTGCCAAAAGCAAACAAGTGTTTTCTTTTAAATGCTAAAATAATGTGCAAATGAAGCTCGGCAAAACTAAAATGCAGAATAATTCCAAAACTGAAGTGTGTATAGAATTAAAGTTCAAGAGATGAATAGTCACACCATCCAGCTGCAGTTCCACTACAGAAGGGATTCATCATTCCATGTGTAAGGAAACCCTTAGCAATTTTTTCTATGCTTGGCCACAGTGTATTTCTCCTTCAATATGGTTAACTGAGAGATTAGATCCCTGGCCCTGAGCTGGAGCAAATGATCCAGCTCTTTTGGGGTTAATTTTCACCTGCCTATATTTACTGGTTGAGAACCAGGAAACAGTTGTACCAGCGCAATTGAGATGCATTGTCTTCTCCGGGATGAGACAATAGGTCTGGACAAGACAGACAACTCTTTACACCAGCCTTGCTGCCCAGTCTCATACATGGCATGAGAATGGTTCCCCTAGAAATGATGCCCTCTACCATCTTTTCCCTTTGCTTTCAATTTTCCCTTCCCATCTTTTCTCTGGTGAACAAGTGTGAAAGAAGAGGGGTCAGCCTTGGCCTCACAGTTGCTGAGCTTCTTCAGCACCCATGGAATGACCACCAGGGTTCATCCTCTGGCCATCTGCAGCAGCAGTGCCATACTCATGTTGATCAGCAGGCAGCTCACCCCACAAAACCTTATGTCCTTTCAGGGTGAAATAAAAATAGTTCATCCAGTGTTTTGTTTTAAATTAAGTACATATAGGTTCTCCTCCTTTGCTCTTGTATCCTGTCTTGAGTATTACAAAGCTACAGTTTGCATTTTATGGTTTTATCATGCCTACACATATCCAAGATAGGTAATTCAGAGGTGAATACTGGAAGGCAAAGCAACTGCAGTCCTATCTGAAGGTAAGCTATTTTCTTCTTTTTCATGCAAATAATACAGGAAGTCATAGAATCATGAAATCCATCCCCTAATGCAATCATTCCTATTTTGTCTATTCTTAATACCTTTCAGTGACAAAGACTCCATAATCTGCCCAAGTAGTCTTTTACAGCACTTAATCAGCTTCACCATTTTTTTCCTTGTTGTCCTATCTCAGTGGAGAGCAATTTTCCTGTAGGCAGGACACGGTTATGGCTGATATAAAAGATCTCTTTCACCAGCCAGGGCTCCATTGCTCTCTTTCAAGCTGATCAACTTGTTAGGAACATAAATATTTCACATGTTCCTAACATGTTCACATGGAAAAGCACAGTGGCACTTCACACCAGTGAAGAACTTTCTTCAAAGACACTGTTTTACAAGTCTGGTGGCTGCAAAATATATACATGAACAAAGGGGGCATGATTATTTCCTTAACTCATCAATTAGTAGATGTATAAAAATTTGCAAATGTCACTTCTTTACAATGGTGAGAGAAAGGAAGAACATCACCAGGGCAAAGAAAGAAGACTCTCAGGAGCTTTGTGTTGAGAATTTTAATGATTCATTCCCTAAGAGAGAAAGATTTGCATTGTTTCCTCTTTCCAATTTTCAGTGGCTGTTGCAAGGCTCAAGCAAGGATAGGAGATACTCCTTTAGGGAGAATTCCTCTAACTAAGCATAGACATTGTCAATGAAGACATCTGCAGCTGAGCTAGTCCTCTTGATTCCCTTTACAGTTAATGGAAAGAAAGAGTTGCTTTTAGGTTGTGATTTAGGTCATACCTTGGACACCTACTTCAGGATGACATGCACCCCACAAATGTGTAATTTGCTCCACTGACTACAAATTGAACCCGAGATAAATAGCTTGTATATAGACATCTAGCGTGTATGCATTTAAAATTAAGTGAGATGAACCTTTCTGCTGCTGGCTTTTAACATGAACAGTTTCCATGGAAAGAGTCATACTATTTGCAGGCAAAATCACAGCCTTGTTTTCATTAACTTTTTTTTCTGAAGCTGCAGTCCATTAACACTCACTCATGACGATTGTAAAGATGTATTGTATATTCTTTTTAAATCTTATGTAACAGCTCTAGTGTGTAACAATGTCATGGTAATTAGAATCACAGTTTAGATTATTATGAGGAATTTTCTGCTTGGCTTGTGCTTTTAAAATGTTATTTCTCTCATTTGGCGGTCATACTGCCAAGGATGTGGCAAGGCGGGGGAAATGTGTAAATCATCCACTTAAAGTTTCTATCCCAAATCAAAGCTAGTGACACCCCAGAAAAGTCAGAATCCTCCTTAACTCTGATTTCATTATCAATCCATGAGAAAACTTCCTCCCCTCTTTGAATTTTTTCTTCCAAAATCAAGCAAAGAGGGCAAAATTTGAGACTGTCCCGTAGCTCAGGTGCAGATGAGGCTGCACTACCAAAAGCATCTGCAAAGAAACTCCCCAGGCCAGCTCACGGAGCAGGTTCAGAGCACACAGCTCTGTGCTTGCCAAGGGATACCTGCTATTGCAGTGCCCATGTTACACCACTGCTCTTCTAGTCTGGCTCCACCTCCAAAAAGAAGCCCCATGCTACAGAACTGGATGAAGCAATCAGTAGGCTAGCTTTCAGAGAACCAGCAAGTATCTAATTCAGGTTTTTGTAGCAGGGTATGTAGTCAAGGCATTCTCGGCCCTCTAATGAATTTATTTTGATTCCCAGTGAAGCTGTTTCATATGTTTGGTGTGCTCATGGCTCTGGTAGAATAAAAACGCATCTGAGGAGGCTGCTGCCAATACCTACGTGCTTTACTACTGCAACGGTGGTGTTCACTGTAGCTCCTCCAGACATGCCCATTCTTTGGATACAGACTCTACTTTTCTAACCAGTGACTTGGAGTATGAGAGCAATTGTTTGGACTGGTAAAACAGCAGCTATCTGGCATTGTGGAAACTCGTAAAGGTTGGCCAAGCAGCCTGGAACAGTTTGTAAGGAAAATGAGAGGTTAAATGACAAATAACAAGGTATACATTGCCACTAAGCTTCTAAGAAGTCAAGGCAGAAGAAGGACTGGAATACCTAGAAAAAATAATGTTGAAGTTTGACACCTCACAAAACTACCATAATTGAAGTAGGACCTGGCAGCATATGTTGTGAGCAGCACGTAAAACAAATGTGTATGAATACCGAATAGCAATATGGTTAAAACCAGGATTACGGACTTTCAAATTGTACAATTACACTGTGCATGAATGGGGGGGGCAAGTCCTTTGTTTTGCTTTAGGAGTTTATGTAAGTTACATCAGCTCCCTGTATTTTGATTTTCTCCTCTCTAAAACTCAGATGAGAAACATTTATACAGAGACTTATTCTCCTCAGTATGAGGAGACATATTGCTCAAGCAACAGCATGGAAGTAATTTCTGCCACTGCTGAAGTGAGAATGGATTAGCTACCACCAACAAGCTGTCACCATCATTTTGCCTTGGCAGGTATGATAACTGGTCCCTGTTTCCACTATGGTTTACCTTTCTTTTTAAGGGTAGAAACACAAACCACTGTATCCATGAATAAAACACACTGCCCTACAAATAGATCATTTCCCCTACAAGTCCAGTGATTGTCCTGACAAAATCACCTCAGAAACATCACAAAAATAGCTGAACACAAGGAGAGAACTTGGAAAAAGGAGCAAAGTTAATAAATAAGGATTGGGGGAAAGCACAGGAGAATTCTTTGTGAGACAGACACAGGGTTCAGAAATTAGAAGATTTTTAAATGCTCAGGATGTCAGGAGGGTGTTAAAAAAACATTCTGAGAGCAGACTTTAGCTTAGGGAGAGCTTATTCCCTTAACTTCAGTACAATTTATTTCAAGTCAGTCAAAAAAGACCCCAAATGTATATGACACACTACTGCAGCCATGAGGAGATGAGTAACCAGGCTGGGAGCTGGAGCAGTGAATGCAGGAGGGAACACCGGATCCCTCTCGGCTGCAGGCCTACAGGCACACAGCTGCCTGCCGTGTCCCCCACCACCCTTGAAGGAAGCCCATGGGACCTGCTGAGGTGCAGACCCCTGGCCCCAAGCCCTCCCTCTGCTCTTCCCCTAGAGCGGATGGCTCAGCAGTGCTGGCACGTCTGCTGCCCCGGGAGAGGGGCTCTCTCTGGTCCTGCCACTTCTCGTCCTCGTTTCTTGTTGAAGACAGAAGTACTTAAGGTGGGCAAGATATTTATGTCTTCTGCTCTGCCCTTAAGAGGGGTGTTGCCATGTGTGACGAGCAAGCACGAGCCTGCCGAGCCCTGCAGACCTGCTTCAGGAGAGCGGTGCATTCATGCTGCCCTGGGCGCAGCACAGAAATGGGATGGAAACTGTGGCATTAGGTCAGCCCGTAATTTGCACACACTGCTCCCTCCCTCGCCTTGCACTGCTCTCAAGGAGGACTGGGACAGCAGGGCCTGACTCTGCCGTCTCCCAGCAGGGCTGGCCCCATCCTTGGCATCCACCAGGAGAAGAGGAGGCCAGCAGGTCCACGGGGCGGCTGCCAGCCCCAGCTGTGCCCCAGCCACAGCCCCCTCCTCAGCTCCCCACCTGCCCTGGCACAGGCTGCTCCTTACTGTGAGTTTGTTCACTTTAGCTAAAGGAAATAACGGCTTCCAGAACCAAATTTAAGCTGCTGCAACATATTAATGTATTCTTACATTTAATTAATGCCCACAGGATCTAGTTAAGACTCTACAAAAATTCTTATTTAAGCACGCAGAGACCTGTCTTTGGGGCAGCAGCTTCAAGCTTGTACATACTCAGATAACAAATGCTAAAACTGGAGCACATACTACCTGACCATAGGAACTCAGAAACTTGGATCTGTGGTGTTTCTTCATGTCACTGCCATTTTAAAATCAATGTCAGGAGGCTCTCAGGATACAGTTTAGAGTATCAAGTCATAGAGGAAGTGCTGTTTGACTTCCTTAAGGATTGTTAACGGTCAATTCATCAAGTTGATTTATATATCTTGTTTTCCCCAGCTTGCTGAGTGTCTCCTGTTTGCCTTTTCATGGCACGCTGAATGATGTAATTCTGGCAGTGTTCTCCATTTGTGAGTGTCAATAGCCAGGAAGATTTACAGCTTAAGGATTAAAAAGTCCTCTGGCGATGGTCTCCTCTTGTCCTTTAGTTTAGGAGTCAGAAAGAGGAAATTCAGTTTAAATTGACTGTAAATACTAATGCTGAATTAGAAATTCAAAATGTTACTGCTTTGCTACATATGTTCCAATATATAATAGCTTCTGCTAGTCAAAATTATAAGGAAAAAACCTCCAAATTTTTCAGGATGACTTACAAAATTTTTACTTGGCATTTCTTATTTGTGGTGATGCTGTGATAAAACTTAAAAGCATGTTAAAATGTTCTCCTCTATATATTATCCATCATCGTAGTTCCCTTAAAGCAAATTTATTCATTTATTTTCTTTCCTATTTTTCTTCTATGTTGGGAAATTTTAAACTTGATATAAGAAAACATTTGAAGGTCCAACGTTAATGAATGAATGTCAAGTAGGATCAGGCTAAAATGCAGCTGCATTAAAGCACAGAGTCCTTAAGTCACGTTTCAAATTTCTTGAATTCCCTGTATTTTTCATCCACTAATTTATCTTATGGGACTCATCTTTACCATTGCTACACAAGTTAATAATATCTGTAAACACTCCATACATAAAATGCAGTTTGTCTATACTCTTGCACAGTGGGAAAGTGCATCTTACGAAGCAAATTAATCATTTGGTTCACACAGAAGACAAATTATCACTTTATTAATTCAAAGCACACACAGATCCTACACGTGTACATTCTTCCATGCGCCACAACTGTCCCAGAGTTGTTTTCTCCTACCTCCTACTTAAAGGATGCCCCCTTTGTCACATTAGTAAACTAACACCCCAACATTACTGAACTAAAATAGATTCTAGGTCCTATTAGGTGATAAGCCCAATTATCTCTATATGACTCATATCTTAAGCACAGGACACAGACTTCCATGCTCTGCTATTGGTAAGCTGTAAATTAAAATATTATGTTCTTCCTTGGTAGGTATCGCTTCTCTGAACCATAATTCTAACTTAATTATTATTGAACTGACAGGTTTCATAATAAGAGAGACAGGTTTTTTAATACTAAACTGAGCAAAAAGGGTACCTGTTAATTTTTTAAAAAAATTTTCATTTGGTAATATGTAGCATTAGCTGTGCTACCCACAAAAAGCTTATAGTGAGTTTTCTGCACTTTTAAATAGTCCCCTCAAAACACCTTGCATTTATCACTATTATGTGGGATTTGGATCACTACCTTTCCGGTTTGTTCCTGTGGAAGTGGCACAAGAGCAGAACATGCTACATCCAGAAAAGAGATTTCACATAACTATCACTATTTAGAGCATTTTAAGCTTTATTAGCAAAACACTTTAAAATCTGAATTAAGTGATGGAGCTCCTTGGCATTAGAAAACAGCTTTCAAAATGACTGCTTTCGTTTCCAAGAAAAAATGCTTAATACCAAAACCATTTCTGTTTTCAACTACAACAGTATCTGGCATAACGGGATATTGTAACAATAATTCCCGTCTCTTGGTGAGTGTGGATTGTTTTCTCCTCCACAGTAAGAGCAGAGGAATGCAGTGGAAGGGTCAGTTTTGAGCTCGGCAGAGCACAGCGTGTGTGATTTTAGGCAAGTCATTTAAGACTACGTCCAAAAAAGGCAGGAGGCAACACTCATAGTGCAAAATTTCAGGATCGTGTCTCCTCTTACAGTGCAGGTGGAGGGCTGTGTGTCTTAGGAAGCAATCCAGCATAACTGGGGAGCTTTCTAAACCTAGCTAGGAGAGAGATCAGAGTTATCACTGAGAACAGTCACTGCTCTGAATGCCTGTCAGGTACCATCTCCTGCCTCCTGCCAAGACAGAAAGTTGTGGGCAAGTGCAGAAGCACAGAGGTAGATGTCTGGGGAACTGAAAGTCCGAACCCCTCCCAAATACTTCAAACACACATTTCTCAAATTTCAGTTCCTTCAGCATTAGGTGGCAGCTGACAGGGTTTTTAAAAGGATCAAAACTTTTGATTTATATGCTTAAAGTTTCTGTCTGTGTCCCACATTAGGCATTACAGCTAGCTCAGCAATCCAGCAGCACTGAACTCTGCAAGCTAATTTCTCATTTTACCTCAGCTATTTCAGTGTTACCCTGTAATGTGCAGAGCAGGTGTGTACTAAATCCTTTTATGGATCTGGCACGTAACCATTCTGCGTTCATTCCTTTACTTGTAAAACAAGAGTAATAGCTCCCTACTCATAGGAATACTATGACAATAAATACATAAATGTTTTTGGAAATGTTCAGATAATAGACACTGGTATTGTGAAATTAGCTGGAAGTAATTTAGACAAGGTCTAAACAATTCAGCGATTTAGAAGATCAAAAATCACTTTTGAGGGAAGAAATTTAGGCATACACAGCCTTTCTACACCACCATTTGAATTCCAGTTGAGTGAGGCCTTTTAGCTGTCAAAGTCATAGAATAGTTTGGTTGGAAAAGACTATTATGGTCATCTAGTCCAACTGTAAACCTAGCATTGCCAAGTCATTACATGTAATTACACTGTAGATTGCATTAAGAATTAGTAGTTTATTTAGTTCAGAGGAAGCAACACAATAAATACAGAAAAGGTGTTCTTGGTAGTAGGGTACATTTACTGACGGAGCTAGGAGAATTTTGAGTACGGAGTCTGAGGCATTTCCCAGAAGAGATCTTGTCATAGTTGAACGTCAAACAAGTTCTGGTGACGTTTTCTAAAAACCAGTTCCTTTGGTATACATGAAGTTAAAAATGCACCACCATTTTTTGAACACCTTCAGCAGAAATACATTTATTTCTTAACAGCTACGAAGTATTGAAATTGGGAGCCTTCTTCACTAAGAAACCCTTGATCTCTGTTACTGGTGGTTAGCAGAAGCCACAGTGTCTGAAAATAAATGGTGCAGAGAAGACAGAGGTGAGCATAGCTGGCTGTAGGCCCCTCAGGGCTTCTCTGACTCTGTGGTGGTTCACTGCACGCGGGCTGGCTGGAGCAAGGGCAGAGAAATGGATGGTTCATCCTTGAGAGTTTATCCCCATCTCCAGGAACCCGGGAGCATGGAACACAGGGTCAGTCCCAAGCTGAAAACCAAGCAAAGCAGGTGGCTCCCCATGCGGTGGGTATTCAAGGTGTAAAACTTTGTGCCGTGCGAACTGGACGTAGAAAGTTTATGTGGATTATAAAATAGGAGAAATTACTCTGCAGCCCTTAGTGTTATCTCTGGTTTGGGCCCTGCGCGTTTAAATTCAGCGAAGCCAGACCCCTCCGGCCGCGGGCAGGACAAGCACGGGCACCCTCGGAGCACACACAGTTTAAACCACCCACGAAGCCGCTGCGGGCCCAGCGCCAGCTTTTTAACGCTCCGTCCCCACCAGCTCCGGCTCCCCGGGGATCCGCCTCCAGCTGGCTCAGGTCCCCTC
>NW_010336759.1:0-7557 GCF_000700745.2 Antrostomus carolinensis
GGGAACGGCAGCAACGAGAGCTTGGGGACATGGTCAACTCGTCTCCTCCTGGGATGGAGGAACAGGACCCCAGGAGGAGCAGGGACGGGTGTTCCCACACTTCCACCTACATGGGAAGCTCCTTTCTTGCCCAACAGCAAATTTTCCTGCGTTTCTTTCCGACCCGAACCAGCACAGAGAAGTTGTGCCAAGATATTGACATCGTGAGAGACCTCGTCGTGTTCCATGAACCCCCTTTTCTGGGGAACCACCGTCCCCTTTGCCGGAGCCGGCCGCCCAAGCGCCACGCCGGCGGGTCCCTCTGTACAGCCCACTCCTTCCATGCCAGTGACTCATAGGACAAAAATGCCATCTGGGAACGGATCCGGAGCCTCCTCCGAGCAACGTTTGAGGCTGAGTTTTCCCATCTGGCAGCGGCTGGTCCTTGCAGCCAGCGTGGCCACCCCGGCACTGCCGGCAGGTTTAATCCTTGCTCCAGTTCACTCTGGGAAGAGCTTGCCCTCAGTATTTTGCTTCTGTAGCTCTTTGCTCACCATGTTGGCTAGAGAGATTTGGGTGCAGCTGGGGGTCACTGGCTTTTTGGGATGGGGTTTGTGGCACGTGCAGTGCCAGGCGCATCCTGAAGCCTCCGACTCTTTCGGGGACACCAGTATAAGTGGAATACGGAGGGAAAAATGCTGAGACTGGATGGTTACACTTGTGTCTCCACAGTGGTGACAGCTTCACTCTCTCCAGGGACTGGAGGGATTCAGGGTAAAATGCATTGATGCCTAGAAAGCTCCATGGTAAATCCCAGAAAATTCGAGGATAAATCAATTTTCCTTAAAAGCCTCCTGGTGCTCAGCCCTGGGTTACAGCGGGGAGGAGTGGAGATGGGAGGTCGGAGTTTGGGAGCAGTTCTGAGGGAAGGAGAGGGATGAGCCAAATCCTGTCCTGTCCTTCCCCCAGCGAGTAAGGGGGTCAGTGTGACACAGCTCTCGAGGGTGGTGAGACACTGGCCCAGGTGTGGGCCAGAGAAGCTGTGGCTGCTCCTCCCTGGAAGTGTTCTCGGCCAGGCTGGATGAGGCTTTGAGCAACCTGGTCTAGTGGAAGGTGTCCCTGCTGATGGCAGGGGGTTGGGGGTTTGGGACTGGATGAGCTTTAAGGTCCCTTCCAACCCAAACCATTCTATGATTCTATGATTCTATATTCCTTCAAAATATGACCCGACCCCAAAGACAGCAGCTTCCCGATGAGATCTCAGCACACGTGCAAGTTGTCCCATGTCATGGACCCTGTGCCCACCCGTCCCCAGAGCCCGTGCAATCCCTGTTCCAGCCCAGCCAGGGTTTGGGTTTTCCTCTCATCTCCTGCTTTTATTTCCCCAGCAGCCGCCCGGGCTCCAGCTGACGCGGGGCTAAAAATAAAAATTATCATGGCAGCTGCGTCGCTCCCACTTCCCTCGGCACGAGGACAAATGGGGACTGTCCTCCTCCTCCTCCTCCTCCTCCTCCTTCTCCTCCTCCTCCTCCTCCCCACAGGGTCTCACTGGTCTCCCCATCCTGCCTGCCTGAACCTAAAAGAGCCCAAATCCTCTTCCAGCCAAAAGGGAAGCAGAGATCCACCCTGAAGGGCTGCGTTCTTGCAGCCATGGGCTCAGCATCCCGCAGGATTTGATCCCCTGTGCTGAGAGAGTCGGGTGTAAAAACAAGTATTTATCAAAGCCAAGAGGAGAAAACACAACAGAGGCAGCAAATCCTCAAGAAACAAATGTCTCCAGAGAAAAGAGAAAGATGGAGGGAAAAGGGGCCTCAAGATGTTTTATTTTTAGCTTTTAAAAGCAGGAAGGAGGGGGGGAAAAAAAAACCACCAAGAAAATTGCAGCTGAGCTGCCAGAAAATCCAAATGTTAGTGGAAAGTTGGACCTGCTCTGCCTGCACTCAGCACAGACGCAGAAACGAGCCTGCAAAGCCAACACGATGGCTTCAAAAAGGGCTGCACGCCCTGGGGGTGGATGGTCCCTGCAGAAGCTTTGGGGACAACCCCGCAGAGCAGTGCCCAGGCTCTGCTACTGCTCCCCAAAATCCCAGCCCAGACACCCGGCAGAGCTCAGCTCTCCCTCTGGAAAAGCTGGTCGGAGCTGCTGGAGCTCACGGGAGGTGGCAGCTTTGGGCACGCGTCTCGCCAGGTTGGTAGGAAGGTGCTGACCCTCTCCCAGAAGCCAAGCCCCCACAAGATGCGTTTTAGGAAACACCTTTTGGTTTCACCACAAGCCATTTCTGAGGCACAAGGCTCTCGCGGGCGGAGCAGCTGCTGATCAACGCGCCGGCACCTGGGCAGCATCGAGCTTCGGATGCTGGAAGGGACCAACGGGGAGGGATGGAGCCAGTGGGAAAAATGGGTGTTTCCCTCCTTCCCTGCCTCGAATGGAACCCACCCCACCCCAGACAAGGTGCCGAGTCAGGGGGGCTTGCAGGCTCCTGTCCCATCTATAAATCTTTTTCCATGTCTGCAAATCCCCAGAGACCCTGGGGTTCCTTCTCTCCTCGCTGCCAGGGAGCAGCAGCCCGTTCCCCCACAGCCCAGCCACAAGTCCAGGGAAATGCTGTCCCAGAAAAGACTTTATGACGTTATTTCCAGCCTGGGAAACCGAGGGAGGAGAGGCAGCGCGTGCGTGAGGAGCTCTGGGATGGAGCTGATGGTTGGGAGGAACCAGAGAACCTGCCCTGCCCCACCTTGGGCTTGCACTGTGCTGCCTCCAGCACCTGGGATCGGCCCCAGGGATCACTCACCATATCCCAGTGATCGCTCCCCTGTCCCAAGAATCATTTCCCCCATCCCAGGGATTGCTCTCCCTATCCCTGGGATCAATCCTCCTATCCCTGGGATCACTCCTGCCATCCCAGGGATCACTCCCTCCACTGCAGGGATTGTTCCCCCTATGCCAGAGATCACTCCTCCATTCCAAGGATCGCTTCCCCTATCCCAGAGATCACTCCTCCCATCACAGGGATCGCTCCCCTATCCCCAGAATCATTCCCCCATCCCACAGATTGCTCTCCCTGTCCCTGGGATCACTCCCCCATCACAGGGATCACTCGCCCCCCCATCCCAGGGATCGCTCCCCATATCCCAGGGACCAGGGCCCCTCAGGAAAGGCGCTCTTGAGAAAACCTCTGTGGTGGGGCAATGGGAATGTGGCAAAGCCGCTTCTCCCAG
Organism: Antrostomus carolinensis; assembly: GCF_000700745.2. Lineage (NCBI taxonomy): Eukaryota > Metazoa > Chordata > Aves > Caprimulgiformes > Caprimulgidae > Antrostomus > Antrostomus carolinensis. The sequence continues at coordinate 3,199 of NW_010336759.1, forward strand.
CTCCTGACTCATCCGTGCCGCTGTGCCTTTGCCAAATCACCAGGATAAACATCAGCCGGTCTCCAGGCAGGGGAGCTGGAAATAACCAACGCGACGTATAGCACGGACAACATCTGCACGGAGCCAGCATCCTGTTAGGCACCAAAACCTCTGCCAAGCGGCAGCTGGGGGATGCCAGCGCTGGATGTGTTCAAGGATGGATGGAAACAGCCCCCACCCTCCAGCGGCAGCGCTGCCAAAGCCCCTTCCTGGTGCCAGGCTCGGTGCCGGACACGCCGCACGCTCCTGGCACGCTCGTCCCTGGGGCTGAGGGGTTCGCTCAGCTCCCGAGAACAGCTTGTTGGCATCTCCCGAGAGCTGGGCTTCTCCCTCCTGGATTCAGGATCTGTTTGTTTCCTTGCATCTTAAAAATGAACTAAAATCACTGATTCTTTGGGAAGCAGAAAAGAGCATTTCACAGGGATGCAAAGTCACCCTTTAATTTGGGGGTTCCCCAGATCTTCATCCCTCCTGCCCCTCCACAAACCCCACCATCACGAGTCCAGCTGGGAATTGCAGCTGCATACAAAGTCCAGTGTGACTGGACCCGCTCACAGCCGGTACCTCCAGGATCCAGCTCCAAACCCTCCCCGTGAAGCCTGTAGGAGTTTTCCTCCTTTGCTGGATACGCCGGAGCAAACGCCCCGCGCCCACACGCCGTCTCCCCGCAGCCTCGCCTCTCGCGACGGGGAAAAGCAATTTGGCTTCATTAGCACCACGACAAATTGATGCTACAACCACGGATGGGCTTCCCCCCACCAACACACTCTTTAAAAGCCAGAAATACAATTTCCAAGAAGAAATAGTATATTCTAAAGCTTCACACACCCCGTGCTGGTTGGGGAACCCCGGTGTCACTCGCTCCCCGTCCCGGGGTTGTCACGCCAGTCGCTGGTGACTCATCCCAGCCTTCGCCGGTGGCTCGAAATGGAAATCCCAAGTCACCAAGTGACGTTGCTATTTGGGCTGAGTCCCCCTTAGTAACGGGCGGGCCCCGTGGTTTTGAAGGGTGGATGGTTATTACCAGAGAGGTTTTATACCTGGGAAAGGGGATCTGGATGGCTCCTATGTGGGAATCGACAGGGGAACGGATGGGATTTGACTTTCCACTGCTCAAGATGTGCTTCTGGGGACGCCAGGTGAGGTTTGCATCAGGCATAAATTTATATGTCTGTATAGACAAGGGGCAGGATTTATTCTCCATGGATTTGTGCCCCAGCATGAAGCGGGCATCATAAATTCCCAGCAGATCTGCTGCCCGTGAAAATCCCTTTCTGTCCATGAAACTCCCTTGTGCTGCCCATGAAACCTCCTTTCTGCCCATGAAACCTCCTTTCTGCCCATGAAAGTCCCTTTCACAGCTGCCTTTAACTTTTCCAGGGTGCATCAAGCCACAGGAGATGGATACAAAGAGCTGGGAAGGAGAAGGTGAGCATCAGCTGCTGGAACCCACCAGTGCCAGGAATGTGACCATCCCGGCACCACTCGTGGCTGAGCCTCGGGGACGAGCGAGCAAAATGAGGGTAAAATTTCCCTACGGACTCCCTTCAGCTCCAAAACCCTCTGTTACCTGGAATAATCAGAGACCCAGGTCTCCAGGCTGGGATTACGTGCCAAGTGCCACCAGTTGAAACTTGATTTAGCAAAACTGGTCCAGCCCCAGGTTTGTCCCCAGAGCTGCTATTACAGAACTTGGCAATTTCCATGGCACACAGGGAAAAAAAACCTGGCCAAGGGTTTTGTCCGTGCATGTCCCGAGAGGATTGGCTGATCCTGGGGAGGGCTGGTTCCTCGCTTGAAAAAATGGCATTTTCCATTGGGAAAAAAAAAAACAAACTTCAAAGACTTTATCAACCTGAGCAGCTCAACTGCCTGGAAAACCAGGATTAGACACTTATCAATCCCCACTCGCCAGCCCAAGCTCAGCACGACCCAAAATCATATCTTATGAATGCACCAGCTTTGCCTTTTGCTGGCTTCCCATAGAATTTTGATTCAGATTATCTAAAAGACACTCAATGGCTTGGACTTAAACCATCTTAAATATGGATAAAAGCAATAACGTCCTTCACTGGGAAAAAGGAATTCTCGACATATAATGGATGAATATTCACACAACAGTGACATTTTGGACTGAATGAAATGGAAGGGATTTTGCTCAGTATTTGACTATCTCACTCCAAGCAAATTCCAGTTTTTGCAATAAGTGGGTCCAAACTTAATGGGAAAGTTGGGGTTTTTTGGCACCTAAAAAGACTCCCAGCATTCCACCTCCATAGAAACTCCAGAACATCAGATTTACTTCAATCCACCCTTCTCTCAATGAATAAAAAAATGCAAAGCCAATAGAACACCGCCTTAAAGGATGAAGACAAAGTGCAGATTCCCAGTGTTTCCCTGAGGGATTTAGAATCATCGAATCATTTTGGTTGGAAAAGACCTTTAAGAACATCAAGTCCAACCGAAGAGCAACGGCATGGTGCCGGGAGGCCTCATAAATGTAGTTAAAAATAATGAGCTGAGTCACTCTATTAATCATATCTTTGGGATTGGGAACGTTGGAGCAGGGAGGGAAAACCAGCCGTAAACTGGTGATCTGCCAGGTCTCGGGGCAGCAGAGGAGGAGCAGGGATGCAAATCCCAGCCCCAGGAGTAAGGAAAGATGTTGCCACCATGCAAATCGACGGTCACGCACGTCCGATGGCGTCTCTGAATGCAAAGCTTTGCAGCCCTGAAGCAGGGTGATGGAAAGCAATTCCAGGAGGTTGCTTGGCTGATGGGAACATCATTGTCTCAGCTACACTACGAGGAGAAAGCTGCACCCCAGCCAGTGCCTGCTGCATTGCATCGATCTGCAGCTGGGAACGAGGTGGAGATATTCAACCTCTGGAGAGATTCAACCTCCTGGAGATACTCAAAAACTGTCTGGACAAAATCTGGTCCATGTGCTCCAGGAGTCCCTGCTTGAGCAGGGGGGTTGGACTCAATGACCTTTAGAGGCCCCTTCCAACCTCAACCATTCTGTGATTCTGTGTGATCCAAGAGAAAGAAAACAAGGAGCAAACTCAGGATCTCCCTTTTCCTCTCCAACAACACCAACTCTCCCCAATTTCCATAAATCTGGGTACCCAAATCTTCCGGTCAGTCAAATTTGCTTCAGAAACAAAGTGGGGGATTGTTGGATGCAGCTGCCACCCATCTTCCTGGGAACAAAAGGCTTTGCTCTCCCAGCTCCCCGTGCAGATAAAGGCAGGCGAGGTGTTTACACTGCCACAAGGTTTGTTTGCCAGCAGCGGCGAGGCCAGTGCGGGTTCCACTGGAACCGCCTTGTTTGCCGGCTCCGGCTGAGTCACCGCCGGCACCGCCAGCTCCCGGCTGCACCAGGATGGACCCGAATGTGATGCCGTTGGGAAAACACGGCTCGACACAGGGATGAGCGGTGGCACAGATGAATGTCCACGCTCTGCCGCACGCAGCCGGTGCGGTAAATGCTGCCAACACACCTCTGCCCACTTTCCCTGCCAGCACGCACCGGGCCAGGATGAAACCCAGAGCTGCTCGGTGTGTCTGCAGGAAATAACCACATCCCCAGCAGAGGACCACAGATGTGGTGTCCCTAGAAAGGACAACTGAACCCCAATCGCTGCCAGCACAGAATCACCCTGCAAACGGGGCCGCTGCAAGAGGCTTCAGCCTCCTCGCCACCTCCCTCCTGCTCAGCCCCAACATCCCCAACTTCACAGAGCATCCCAGAGTGGCCTGGATTGGAAAAGCCTTTTAAGATCATTGAGTCCAACCAAAAACCCCAACACTGCCGAGTCCATCACTAAACCGTGTCCTTAAGTGCCACGTCTACAGGGCTTTGAGATCCCTCCAGGGATGGGGACTCCACCACTGCCCTGGGCAACCCCTTGCAATACCTCAGAACCCTTTCAGCAAAGAAATTCTTCCTCACATCCCATCTCAACTGCCCTGGCCACAACTGGAGCCCATTTCCTCTTGTCCTGTCCCCTGGTCCTTGGTTGAACATACCAATAGGGCAAGTCCCAGTCTGGCAGCTTTTGGCACTGGAGTGGCAGAGCCCAGTTAGGGAGAGTTTTGCAAAGCTGAAGCCTTGACGCCATGGGGGAAGCAGAGTGCTGGAGAGAGCAGATTTGCTCCTTGGCATTGTGCTTTTGCAGGCTGGGTTGTACAAACCAGTATCACTCACCAGTTGGGACACACGTGCCACAGGTTTGCGTCTCTGCCCGGCAAACTGGGGCTCTGGGTACAACCCAGCACTCTGCTTCCCCCATGGAGTCAAGGCTTCAGCTCTGCAAA
>NW_010336759.1:7582-12125 GCF_000700745.2 Antrostomus carolinensis
GTGGGAGATGACAGGGAGCATGATGCCCCATGGGGGGGTCATCTCTGCACCCCAGAGATGCTGCTGGGGGGTGGGTTATCCACGAGCAGCCACCACACCAGGAAGGAAGACGAGGCAAAGCAAGGCCCCGCGGCGGCCGCACCCTGCTCCGGCTCAGAGCCGTGCAGCTGAGTGTGACTCATCTCCCCGCTCATGTGCCGGTGCAGATCTCCATTCCTCCTCCTGCCCCGCTGCAGCCTTCCTCCCGGTCCCCACCGAGGGGGACAGGAGCTAAAAAAATGACATGGAGAGTGGCACGGAGGTTTTATTGTCACCATTCACGTCCCGCTTCGCCACTGGGCTGCAAAGGGTCTGCAAGTGCAACCAGGGCTGGATCTAGAGCCTTCTCCAAAGCCACTGGTGAGCCCAGAGATCTGCTTGGCCACCACACTGCAAGGAGAGAGGGACAAGTGGTTCTTCCCAGTGGGGACTGGGAACTATGGTGGGACAACTGGTCACCCCCAGTGCTGGAAAACAGCCGGGTACCCATGAACACTAGGGCCAAGTTTTCTCTGGGCTCCTATCCCTTGAAGCCCACGTTGCACATCCACGTCAAGAGCCTGGACTTTTTTCTGGGCTCACATGACTCAGAGCTGGGGCTTTAATGGAGAAAGTGTAACCCTAAACTGGTATTAAATAAAATCCCAATAAATTGGCACTAGTTCGGTCTCCAGCCGCGCACTGGGGCATGGAGATGCCAAGTTTTGCTGGGCCAGGGCTGGAGGCACCGAGCTGAATGGCAGGAGGACGCGGATGTTGAAAGCAGGAGCCAGAGCAAGTGGCTGGAACCAAGAGGGTTGAGAGCCCTGTGCTATCAGGAACCCTCTCCTACAGAAGGTGCTTCTGAGCCACTCGCAGCCCTGATGCAAAAATTCAAAACCTTCAGAAGAGCCGTTGTTCACTCCTAACCCCGGCTCCGTCACCTCTTCGCAGAAACACGGCGCCAACACCTACAACGGTGCAAGGCTGTAATTAAGGTAATTAAACAGGGTAAAGTACAGGCGGAGCGGGGCATCCACCGCGCCTGCTCCCCGCCTGTTGGGGAACTTTGTCCCTCTTGCTACCGCACCCCCTGGCTCTAAACAAGGGCAAGCAGCGATGGAGCATGAGGGCTGGCTACGGCGTGGAGGACAACCCCAGCCACAGACACCGTCACCTTCATCGTGGAAAGGAAACCGGTTGCCGACCGGTGATGCTGACTCAGGAACAGAGGTGTCCCAACCCCAGTTTGGCTTTGTGGCGTCTCTGTGGGTTCAGTTCAAGGTATTTCATTAACCAACTTCCGATCCCTTAATACTCACAGCCCCGGATCGCAGCGTGGGGCTTCCAGACGTCCTGTGAGAGAGCTGGGTCTGTTCAGCCTGGAGAAGAGACGACTCTGAGGGGATCTGGTTAATGTTTACCAATATCTAAAGGGAGAGTGTCTAGAGGACGGGGTCAGACTCTTCTCGTTGGCACCCAACAATTGGATGAGAGGCAACGGGGATAAACTGCAGCACAGAAAGTTCCACCTGAACGTGAGGAAGAACTTTACTGGGAGGGTGACTGAGCACTGGGACAGGCTCCCCAGAGAGGCTGTGGAATCTCCCTCCCTGGAGATATCTGGACAAAATCCTGGTTCATGTGCTCCAGGAGTCCCTGCTCGAGCAGGGGGGTTGGACTCGATGTGACCTTCAGAGGCCCCTTCCAACCTCAACCGTCCTGTGATTCTCTGGGAAGGACAAGGGTCAGGCTGCAGCTCAGGGGTCTCTGTGCCGGGGCTGCAGCTGCCACCGCAGCGAGCGGGGCCAGGGGACCATGCCAACCCCTTGCAGTTGTTCAGCTTCACACTGGGGCTATTCAACCCTCGGCAGGGACAGGGAGGGTGCGGAGGCAGGTGGGCACCCAGCCCCGACACCCCGATGAGGGGCTGCGGGTGACTGACAGCGGCGGTGGACAGATAGGGGTTTCAGATGGCGCTGGCCTTGGATGTTTGGGGACACGTCGAGGCAGTCACAGAGGAACAGGCTCAACAAACAGAGAGAGAGGAGACCTTCTCTTGCCTCACAAAGAGAACAGGATGGGGAAACAGGTAACACAGCTGACAGCAGGACAGTGGGAATCGATTGACAGAACAAGGGGAAATGGGTTTAAGCTGAAAGAGGGGAGGTTTAGATGAGATATTAGGAAGAAGTTCTTCACTGTGAGGGTGGTCAGACACTGGAACAGGTTGCCCAAGGAAGTTCTGGATGCCCTCTCCCTGGAAGTGTTCTCAGCCAGGCTGGATGAGGCTTTGAGCAACCTGGTCTAGTGGAAGGTGTCCCTGCTGCTGGCAGGGAGGTTGGGACTGGATGAGCTTTAAGGTCCCTTCCCACCCAAACCAGTCTGGGATTCTGTGATTCTATGATTCCCAGCTCTATCCCAGGACAACCCATCCCAAACCCACCACATTGATGCTTCCCAGGGACTCCTCCCTGCCAGCACTAATTTGGCCAGGTCCAGGGAAAAAGCTCCAGTGGCTTCCCCCAGCGACCAGCAGCGGGGAAGGAAACTGCTTCCCTCAAAGGGCACAAATTTAACAGAGTCAGGAGCTGGCAGCAGCTCGGTGTGCCGCACCCCGGCTGCGCCGTCCTCTCCACGTGCCTCTGCCCAGCGCCGCCAAAGGCTCTCGCTTCTGCCGGGCTCCGGAGCTGAAGCGTTAATGGGATTCAGGGGACTGAAGTGACACACGTGAGACTGAAAAACACTCAGAGGATGCAGGGGATGAATGCTTCCTACGCCAAAACCAGCGCTGTTTCCCTTTGCAATCGCTTCTTGTTAATCCCCCACCTCTGAGGTGAAGGTCCTTAATTTACCAGGGTGGATCCTATTATAATAAAAATATTTAAAGCAGCGGGGTTTCCTCTGATTCCTCTCATCCCCAGGAGCACAGCGAGGGGACAGCCCAGCCCTGCCACGGGACAGGGTAACAGTTGTGTCTGGAAGATGCTAGCGAACGCAGCCAGCGATGAGCAGAGCCACAAAAATGAAAGTGCTGGAGCTTTTTCCTCCACTTGAGATCATCCTGCCCGGGGAGCTGGGAAAAACCAGAGCTGGATGTTTGCACAGATGAGAAATACTCCAGCATAGGAAAAGTGAGGGGGGTAACAAAAAATCTCAGCTTTTTCCATGGAGCCTCAGCCCGGCAGCACAGAGGGAGGGCAGGAGTGCTGGGTGTGGATGTCAGGGATAAATAAATCTGTCCAGAGCGCTGGAGACTCAGGGACAGCACATTTAACAGGGTCCCCAAGGGGCACGGGGGGTCCCGGACCAGCCCCAGCTCTGCGTCGCCTGCTCCCTCACAGCATCACCAGCTGCACAAGCTGTTCTTTGTTTTGCTTCGAAAGGGCAAAGCCTCCTCCGAGCCAAACTGTTCCATCCCTGGCAGGGTTTGTATGAGACAGAAAGGGGGGGAAACAGCCCAGGAGCCTGAGGTTTCTCCCCCACGCAAAATGTTCCAGCACAAGCACATGGCTGCTGAAGGCGGCAGAGGCAGCGCCCAGCCCTGCGGCGGGGAAGCTGATTTATTTTTTTTTCTCCTCTTTTTTCCTCCCCCTTTTTTCCATAAACGGGTTCCATGGATCTGCTCCTTCCTAGAAGGTTATTGATGAACCCAGCACAAGACAAAATCCACCCGGCATAGGGAAAGGGCTGTGGGGTTCACCCCGACCCTCCCAGCACCCTCGCTCTGCCCTTGGACCAGCTTCACCCACCCACAGCTTTTGGAAAACAAGAGATTTTTCTTCATTAAGGGCCAGGGATGAGATCTGGGTCCAGGGAGGAAGAGGCGCTGCCAAGGCACCGGCTTAATCGAGTTAGGGGCTGCAATTCAGGAAGCCATCGCTCATCAGCCGCGCTGCTAACGAGGGCCTGGTTCCTGTTTCAGAGAAGGGAACTTGCCACAGCACAACCACCCCTTGCCCACGGGAACGGGGCACTGGGAGCCCCCCAGGGCTCTTCTCTTGGGGATGGGGGTGCCCGAGGGCCGTATCCATCCACCCCAGCATCCCAAACTAGGGCTGGCACTGACAAACACCCTGCCTGGAGGATCTGTGTCCTGGTTTTTACTGGGTCAGAGCTGGTTCTGTTCAGCAGCTTGAACAGCACTGGGGGTTGGGTTCAGCTGGGATTTGTTATGAAATAAAAATCCATTGATAACATCCCAATATTTGCATTTTTGTCACTGGATGTTGAAGGACTTTGTATTTTGCTGCTCTGCAGGTGCAAGGTGTGGGGGGCGAGAAATATTGAAATTAATGAGCTAAACTGGCATTGGGCTCTGCCAAGGGGCTGTTCCATCTCCTGTCCCCCATGGGCAGGAGATCCATGAGGGGCTCTTCCTCTCTTGCTCTCTCTGGCTTTGGCTCGGGCTCTGGCTCTCCCGGGATTGTGGTTCCTGCGGGATCGTGATCTGGGAACGGGCTGGGCTCGGTGGGCGGGTGGTGAGCGATGGCACTGGGTGTCACTCATTGCCATATTTTATTAC
>NW_010336759.1:12241-13118 GCF_000700745.2 Antrostomus carolinensis
CCCTAGCCCCTGGAGGTGGGCAGTGATTGACCGGCTGTGTTTGGCTGCCAGCCCAGTGCTTGCCCAGTGAAACCAGCACAATCTGGGATGAGGGGGATCCTCAGCAGGGCCAGGAAAGGGCTGTGGCTCCTGTTTTAATCCCATGAGTCAGGAACCAGCTCATGGAGAGGAGGCAATGGGCAGGACTGGGGTGCAGAGCACCTCTCTGCAGCAGCCCAGTGCTGTGCTGGAGCCTGCGCCCTCCAAAGCCACCTGCCTGCCTCTCCTTGGGGACAGGAAGTCCGGGACACCTGCAATAGGGGCACGTCAGGCTGGTCCCAGTTCTCCCCACACCCTGGGAGAGGACAATGCTGGGTGTTGCCAGCACCCTTGAGTCACCAGCCACCCTCACCACACCCTCTGCTTCGCCTCAAACGTGGCTCCAGCACAGCACGGGGCTGGAGCAGGGACAGGGGACATGGGTGGCAGCAGTGGCTGGAGAGGGTCCCTTCTCCAGGGGCAGAGGAAGCACCAGGCTGCAGAGGGATGAGGGTCCCCTGGTGCAAGGAGCCGGTGGGTGCTTTGGGGAAACCCTTCCTGGAGCAGCATCGAGAGCAGCTGAACCGGCAGCGGGAAGGGTCCAGCCCGAAGGGAAGAGCAGCTGGTGGGGAACAGAGGGGTGGTGGGAGGCACAGGGTGGGCAGCTGCCTGCTCCTCTCTACCCAGCTCTACCCCAGACAGGCCAGACCCTCCTCCACCCAGGCAGCTCTTGCACCAGTGCATCAGCAACTGGTGAGACTGGTCTCCCGTTTCATAGAATGGTTTGGGTGGGAAGGGACCTTCAAGCTCATCCAGTGCCAACCCCCCTGCCAGCAGCAGGGACACCTTACACTAGACC
>NW_010336759.1:14333-15645 GCF_000700745.2 Antrostomus carolinensis
TGAGCAACTCCACCACATTGAGAACGTCCCCAGGGACACGAGGTGAGCAGCAGCCCCTTTGCAAGGACCTTGGGGGTTGGAAAGTGGCCCCAATACCAGCGCCCAAGGAAGCGGGGACACGTTAGAGGCAGGGAAGAAAAACACCGGGTTTCCCCGGGACAGAAAACGCTCTTCCATCTCACGAACCGTGACTCAAAGACAACTCAACACATCGAAACACCTTCAGAAACTGTGATTACCACCCGTTCTCCAAAACTGGTGGGTCTGAAACCCCACCGAACCCCACCTCCAAACCAAGAACTGAACACCCCTTCTCCAAAACTGGTGGGTCTGAAACCCCACCGAAACCCACCTCCAAACCAAGAGCTGCTCTTTGGGAATCCCCTCGAGTCAAAACACGTTTTTAGGGGGATCTGTCAGCGTTAGGGAACAAGCAGAGCAAGCTCCAGGCACGCACCCCATCGCAGGAAAAAGCTGAATACATATTTTTTGCAGGGATCGTTCCGCAGCGCAGCCAGCTCCAGGGACGGCTGCAAGCCGGGCATTTTTTCCAACCCTCAAAAGATCTCGGCCAAGATAGTTCTGGGTTTGCATAAGGCAGTAAAAGTCTTTCGACAGCTCAACTCCCAGATCCTTGGGATGTGACGAGCAGGGACGAGCACAAACAGCCTTATCTAAGGACAGAGCCACAGCAGCGCAGGGGAAGGAGAAAGCTAAATATAAACCACCGCACGGCTTCAGAGACAGCTGGAAAAGCTGCACGTTCAAATCCCTTCCCAGTCCGTAGAATATTTATGGCATCTTCTGAGGAAGTTAATTTTAGCCTCATTTGGTGTGGACTCAAAATTAGGTGGTCAGAATAAAAGGCAAAAAGATGAAATGGAGGAAGAAGGGGTTGTCCCGCCGCTGCCCAGCGCGGATCATGCCCCAGAGCTGTGACAGAAAGGGACCCGCTCGCTCCTTCCCTGGAGCGGGACTCGGGGAGCTGGGCATGACAGGGCTGTGGTCCCCATGCCACGTGGGCTGGCAGAGCTCCGGGGAAGGGAAGCCCAACAGCAGGTCCCTGCTTGGCCAGTGTGACACCGGCCAGGGACCGGCGTCCTCAGGGGACCTGCGCTGGGGCACCTGCCACAGTCCCGAGGAGGGGAGGGCAGAGACACCCAGCAGCAGCAGGGAGGTGACAACGAGATGGGCATTTCTGGTGTCAGGGAGGGTTGGATAGAAACCTTACGTAAGGGACTGGGGGGAATTGAGCCTCCAAGCAGATCTGGAGCGTGTCACCGCGAGCCAGCCGATGGCCAGGGGACGCAGG
>NW_010336759.1:15691-16860 GCF_000700745.2 Antrostomus carolinensis
CCAGGGGACGCAGGTGTCACCCAAGCATGGCTTGTGCCACAGCTGAGGAACCTCGCAGAGTGGGAACAGCTCGGCACAGGGAGGGTTAAGGCAAAGAAAACCCGAGCAGGTTCTTTAACCGATGCCAAAGACAGCAGAGGAAAATAGGACGAGCAGGCGAGATCCGTGGGCAGGACAGAGCCAGCTGGCTGGCACCGCTTCCCGGCCCGCGCCTTTCGGAATAGCTCCAGGATGACGAAGGCAGAGGGGACGCCAGCCCAGGGCTCGTGTCCCACGTCACACAGACCCTCCCCAGGGGCCTGGGGCACGTCTGCTCAGCCCCAGCCCTGAGCTTTCACAGCTCTGCTCCCAAATCCCCCCTCCAAGGGCATCCTGGCCAAAGATGGCGCTTGGAGGGAGAGTGGGAATGCCGGGAGAGCTTCTCGGTCCCTGCCATGGACACTCCTGCTCCAGCCGGGTCACGGGTTTCCCCTCTCCCTGCCGCCTCCAGGTCTCTCCTTCCTCCCTCCCGGCTCCCTGCCAAGCATGACGACAGTGACCATCCCACCACGGTCCCCCCCTGACCCCACGGCACTCACCGGGCTTTCAGCTCCTTGTGCTCCTCCCGGACTTTGCTGAGCTCCAGCTGCAGCCGAGCTCTCTCCTTGGCCACCGAATCCAAGGTCTTCCTGGCATCCGCCAGCTCCGACTCGTAGGCAGCTTTGATGCCGGAGACCTCCCGGCTCACCACCTCCTCCGATTCGGTGATGCGGAGCCTCAAGCCCAAGCCAGCGTTCTCCAGCTCCAAGGAGCGCACCTTGTCGATGTAGACGGCCAAGCGGTCATTGAGCTCCTGCAGATCCTCCTTCTCCTGCAAACGAGTGATACGGGTGGGGGACAAGGGGGTCCCCGAAGCCCCGCTACGGGTGGTCCTCTTCTGCGAAGGGAAGGTGTCGCCATGGTGTCCGGCGGTGAGACGAAGGACACGGCACAGGTCACAGCTCAACGTCCCACGCCACCCACCCAGCTGTCTCGGCTGCTCCTGGTTCTCTGAGTGACTTGCTTATATCCCAGCTGGGCTGTGCACTGGGAGGAGGAGCCGGGAGGAGGAGGAGGGTGGCGTTAACCGAAACCTGGGTGGAGACAAGCCACTTGCATCAGTCAAGGCTTTTGCTTGGGAAAAGCTGGAG
>NW_010336760.1:0-4224 GCF_000700745.2 Antrostomus carolinensis
ATTGTCTATGATTTCTATGTTTTTTCTATTTCATATTTTAATTTCATTGCTACCCTAAAGCCCAACATAGATACTCTTATCACAAATGCACTTTTAAATGTTTTTCCTAAGGTAGCACTTAAATAGCATATAATAGAAAAATAAAGGCCTTCCAATGTTAACATATGTCATCAGCATCTATAGAGTAATCCAGTGAGCTATGTATGTCTTACCTTATACCATCCCAGTAGGGTGTACTAATAGGCTGAGTTTGTAGAAGTCGTTTATATACGATTCTGTGAGGTTTCTTATTCAAATGCGCATGCTGAAACGTGGTGAAAATGTGAACGCCTTTCAAACGAGACAAAAGCAAATGAGTCATGTGATTAGTCAGTGGCCCTGACTAAAGTTCAAAACTACTTCCTTGAAGTAATACATTCTTTAATAAATCAGGTATTACACCAGGAAAGAGTAAAATATGTGTCTTATCTAACTTCTAACAGTTATCCAAACAATAAATTGAACATATCTTGCCATGAAAGAGACCATAAAAATGTTATGATCTTAAGAATATGATTTAAAAGACTTTGTCTTTAAAGTAACAACTCAATTTGGTTTGCTCTTAATATCAACAAGTCTGAACTACTGTATAAAATCTCATGTATTTGTTGAAAGCACCATCTGTGAAAACTAAGCACAAACTCTCTATAAACTTAGAACCTAAGTTTCGTGTTTGATTCAACAGCTGCATTCTTTTATGGAGCAGGAACATTTAAATATACAAGCATAAAAAGCCTTGCCAAAAGACAAATAGTCACAAAATATTTCTGAGTCCATCAGGACCTTAAAAGCAATATTGAACCTTCTTTCTAAAACGTGCCACCTCCTTAAAAGCAAAACAAACAGTAGAATATCCATAAGTAACCTCTGAAAGGATCAAGTCCAGTAGTCTCTGCTAGATGCCTTTTTAACTCTTTCTCATCTGATTTCACCCCAACCACCCAAAATTATCTTTCGCCTTTTCTGATTTTGTAATGGAGAGCCAGGAGGGTTCACATATGGTTAATGTTTTCCCTTGTCATGGGACCCATCTCTTTCCAAAAAGACAGCAAAAAAAAACACTGTGCCAAGAAGAAAAAGTTTATTCTGCCACTGAACAGCTTTGTAACCTGCTCTGAAAAACTCCGATTCTGATCTCCATTTCACACCTGTAAATCTCAGTCATTCACTTTTCTGAATTCTGATATTATTGGGAGTTATTTAATCATTTCAACTAAATTAACCCACTTCCCCGATGTTGTTACTAGGCTGGTGCACAAGACGGCTAGTCTGAAGCTGACTTGAGTATCACCATATTTTACACATGTCTAAAAGGCACTCTTTGCCATGAGGGCACATTGCTGGTTCATGTTCAACTTGGCGTCCACCAGGACCCCCAAGTCCTTTCCTGCAAAGTTGCTTTCCAGCTGGACAGCTGGAAGGATCTATTAGATCTTTTGTAGCTATACCGGTCCATTTACCAGTGTATGTTGGAGTCTGTCCAGCTGGAAAGCAGCTCTGCAGGAAAGGACCTGCAAAGTATAGCTACAATACTAGCTACAATAGACCTGTTGTAGTTGTACTGGATTTCAATAGCTACATCAGGATTTAAGTGAATGTTAGGCACTTAAAATACAACTTGATTAAAAAATAAGAAAACCTTGCTCATCCAACAGTCATCTAATTTGGAGGTGAACTGGCAAGATGCCTCTATCTTCAGCACAAAAGATCCCTGAAATCCTGTTGTTGCCATTCTGTTCACACCCAGAAGTATTGTGGACTGAAAACGCAAGCAACAGGTTCCAGACAGCCTATGAGATTCTAGGCAGACACAGTATACACTGTGTCCTCCTATGAATTCAATCTGATTAGGAGGCCCAGAGCACACCTACCTCAGCCAACACAAGTGGGACATTTCAAAACACAGGATTGATGACATTCATTTAGCTTTGTTCTGGTTGGCACTGGAGATGGTGACACTCATTTTCAGCCATTAGCCAGAGCTAATAAATTATTCACCATAATGAGGTTCCAAGTCATCGGTCCTACAATGCTCATCTAGGCACCAGGGAGGTTTGGGCCTTCTACCCTGAATTAATTTGCTATTTTAGTCAGTAACTGTTTCAGATAAAACCCTTAGTCTTGACTAAGAACCAGAAACAATCACTTCCACCTCCCAGATGAAGACCCTAGCCTCTAGGCTGCAAAGCCAAGATCTTTCGTCCTTGTCCTTTTGGTATCCTCTTCGTTCTCCTTATGCAGCCATCCAGCTAAAGGGACTCATACCCATGCTCTACACTTCCTAGATAGGGGCTGTAACCAGTAAGATGCTATTGAAGAAGCTGGCACTTCTTTAACTTGTTGCTGTTCACTTCTTTTTAATTCCAGATACACAGAATACCCATCTGCAGCCTGCAAAATATGAGATGATCAGTGCAACCCAGAGTTACCATTTCCTCTTGTTTAAGGGTAGGTAGGACTTCTTCCCACACCTTGATCTCTGTATTTGCTGTTGTTCAACAGCAAACAACAGGGGGGACTACAGCCACCTACCTTTAGCTTTGGGATTCACTGCTAAAGGCCGTAAACTTATCAGCTAGGCTGTAAAAGTGTCAGCTAGGCAGCGTCCACAACCCAAGTCTTAAAGTGCAACTACCCACCAAATGACATTTTATCCCTCTTTTGGGCTATGAGCTTCCTTATAAATCCACAGTTCTCTTCAGCAAGCAAGGTCAAAACAACACAGATCCCAAAGGTTTTGATTTACCCTTCCCTCTCCCAGTAGAGTCAGTGGAGGTCTACCAACAGAATTCAGACCATGCTGGGAATATCTGGAAATTTCTACTGTGCTGGAAGAAAAAAAAAACAACAAAACAACAACAACAACAAAAAAAAATTAGAAAAGGAGGCCTGCAATATATCACGCTTCTAGAAAAGCAAATTATCCCCTTACTGACTCCACACCAGCCTAAGCTCACTGATGGTGCCTTGGAGTCATCTGTTTCATCCTGCAGGGCTTCCCTGTCCCAAACTGCAAAGCATTATTATGTTTTTCTGCCCCATACACAGAGAAGCTATATGCAAATGGTACAGGATGCTGATCAGGTAAAGTTAGGGAGCAATTCCTCCAAAAATTCCCAGTTCACCCAGGATAAAACCCAAAAGAGCAGTGCCCATCTCCCTCTCTGAAGTTTTTTAGAAAAGGCTAGTAGTAGTAACTTCTGATTTTTTCAGAAGTGGTATAGACACAGTTCATCCTACCCTGTGGAGAGCAACAGACTACTGACCTTTCAAATTCCCTTCTGATGCTAAGACAACATGACAGACATCTCTATACTTCACAGAAGAAACTCAACACTTTTCAAAACTGATCCACAGTGAAGAAAAATCTCTGTGCCAGATTTCCAGACTGGGCAGCAGAGCATAAGTCTCTCAGCTCTGCCCATCACAATCTGAAATTGCAGAGATCAATTCTTGCTTCCATGGCAAAGATAGACAGTCATTTTTCTTCATAAACAGGTAAATGTCACAGTCTGTGGTGGATTGACTGTAGCCATCCGCTAAGACCCCACACAGGCACTCACTCACTCTCCACCCAGTGGGATGAGGGAGAGACTCAAAAAAAGCAAATTATAGACAGTTTAATAAGTGAAGGAAAACAAAAGAAAAAACAAAAACAAAAAACAGGTGATGCAAAGGCAATCACTTGCTAACTCCTACTACCAGACTGATGCCAAATCAGTCCCCAAGCACCTGTCACTTTCAAGAAAATCCCCAGTTTTACTGCTGAAGGTGATATGAAATGTGCCTGTGGTCAGTTCAGGTCAGCAGTCCCAGCGGTGTCTCAACCCAGCCTCCTGCCAACCCCCAGACCACTGTGAGGGATAGAGTGAGAAACAGAAAGACTTAACTCTGTGCAAGCACCACTCAGCAATAATCAACCTCTGTTGGTCACAAATCTAAAACACATCACCATGTGATCTGCTGTGAAGAAAATTAACTCTATCCCAACCAGACCCAGAAGACAGCCACACACATGTACAGTGCACCAGCACAGGGGTCTGCCACAGAGCAGAAGGCCTTTTGGATGGAAGAAAGATGGGTTAGCAAAAGGCTGCAGGCAGCCCTTGGATAAACAGTAAAAGGGAAGATCTAGGTGCCTCCCTGTCTGTACATGTAGCTCAGCAGTCACTCTGAAGTGGGTGG
>NW_010336761.1:0-10698 GCF_000700745.2 Antrostomus carolinensis
ATCCCTGACATTCTGTGATTCTGTGAATTTAGAGGCTATACTTTTTTGGGGAATGCTTAGGAATGGAAGCAACTGTTAGTAGTGTTGATGGGAGAAACTTCTGTCAAGAGATTGAGTAAGAAGGAAAAACATGTTAAAACTGAATACACTAATGTTTGTTGCTGAACCTAAGACACACATAGGTGAGCTGGACTAGATGTACAAGATGAAACAGAAGTGATATATAGAAAAATAATCTGTGTGTATATTTGTTATACATATATGGTATATGCATACATGTATTTTTCTATGTCTAATATATAACATGTATTAAAATCAGATCAATAGAACTTGATCAGAGTAAGTTTTTTGACAAATTTTCAGGTAATGCCATTGGATAGAGGAATAAAGTAATTTGAATTACAAATTTAAGAAAACTAATAAAATAAAAAAATAGGTTTTGTTTATATGTGGAATAAATATAATTAAACAGAACTCTTCTACTGTTTGTTAAATTGAGACATATAATCCTTTTTCTGTTATGCAGAAGATGAAAAAGAATTTGATCAAGTTGAGCAACTGTAAGTAAATAATTTGTATACTAGAGTTAAATATTTGCTCTTTTGCATATTAGTGTGTTGTATAAAATTACACCTTCTTGTTGACCCAATTGGTAAGGGTTAATGATGAATGTGAAAGTATAGTTTATTCCTTTCCTTAAGACTTCCTAATTCCAGAGTGCGTAGAATGCTTGCAATTTTCTACTTGGTGCTTAGTTTTGGTTTTGGACAATATTTCACTTTTCTGTGAGAAGACCAGGTGTCCTCATTATGAACTCATTCTAAAAGGCTATAGCTATGAGGAAAATAACTTTCAGGTGGGAATTTTACATTAGAGGCTTTTTTCCTTGTATATATTTTTTGTCTATGTTAACATTTTCTTTCACTTGCCTGTGGTCAAAGCCCTGACTGTCCTTGGTAAGCTTGTAGTTGCTGAGGTGTTGGGAGCTGGTAGTGTTGGCTGTTTCGGTGGGTAACTCCATCCTCTCTGGGGGGGCTCTCACTGTGCTGATGGCTTGGGCTCCCTGGGTGCTGGAACAGCTGCATACTGGAGCCAAAGGAGCAGGTGTAGGCACTTACTGTTTGAGGGTTGGTGCTCCCATGCTGGCTCCTCCTTCCTTAGAATGATACATTTTTAAAGGCTTGCTTGCTAAAATAAGCTATAGTTCTGTCCCTCTGCCCACCCTTTGAAGCCCTGTCACTTCATTTGGCCTGTTAGCTTTCCTTTTGTGTTAAGAGGCAGCCTAGTCCTCTTCTTAGATGTGTCCAGTCTACTCCAGTTTTATTTCCCCTTGGTCTGTTCTCTTATGTTTCTCTTTTTTTGTCCTTCTTAAGTAATGCTGTCTTTCCCTTTTTAAATTTATTGCTGCAGTGACCTTCTTGGTTTGTTTCCCTGTGTTGTATTCATTTTTCCCATTAATTTTTCCAGTGCTAGCTGACAATACCCCCTTATCTAAACAGCTTTAAAGCTGTAATTCAGTTATACTGTAAAGAGGGGATATGTCTTGGGAATATAGTATGCTGTTATACTCCTGAGTCTTTATGGATATGTCTTGGGTTGAAAGTTGAATAATTGCCCCAGTCATACAGCCCTACTTCTTATAAACATGCTGAACCTGTATTACAATAGTTTTGTAACACAGTATAGTGCACTAAAATAATGTTTTCATGCTTGATGGGATGTGGTTTTGGTGACCTACTTGATCTTTACTTGTGAGTTCTAACTTAGATAAACATATATGAGGAAAATCTATTAAACCAGGTACTTCTTGCATGATTTTAATAACTGGAAGTCGTTTCAATTACTGGCTGTTTAGAAGATAGATTTGTGTACCAGAGAATAACTCCAAAGGAACTATTCTGGTCTGTTATGTCAAATGGTGACTAATATACCGCTGAACTTGGTTGATGAGGTTATAATTAAAATGTCACATCCAACAACATATTAGGTGGGAGGTTAGTGATTCAGAAACAGAATTTTTTTAGCAAGAGAATTGTTAATGCAAGTCTTGAGTGTGATCAACACCATATAGCTAGTTGTAGGTACTCCAGAAGGAGCAATCATATGACTGTTTCAGCCCATGTTCTGAGGATGTTGAACTGTACATTGCTTGTATGTTGTTTGAGCATTCACTTTATATACAGGTTCTAAACACTGAGTGAAAAGACAATACAGCAATAATTTATGGGAATATTATCACTGTTATAATTCTTGCCCAGAATTCTGTGGGACTTTTGAGAGGGATTTTGTTGAGCATTTACTGCTTGGTTGAAATACTTTTAAGAGTCAGTATTCTGGTTGCTTAAATTTTGTTTAATCTTTTTTCTTTTAACTTGACATGCTAAAAAAGAGAAAATCAAATACATTTTATGTGTACTCTGTGGCTGGATTGTGGAACTGGAATGACTGTACTCATCCTATAAAGGTTGAGTTTTGGAGTTTAACCTCTCTTTCTTACAGTAAATCAGAAGACAGCAACGGTCTGGAAAACAGTAGTACTAGGCACAGAAAAATTTAATCTGGTCCCTAAAAGGTAAGTAAGAGAGGAAACAGAGACCAGAGTTTACTTTCTCTCTTGAGCAGCCTAATACAAGGACAAAGAAATCCACTGTGCAATTGCAATCAGTTTTTTCTTTTGATGGGGGAACAACATGGTGATAGAACCATTGTTTAGATAAAACTATGTAGTCATTCATGATGTAATATCAGCAAGTGAGTCTAAAACCTTTTAATTCAGTGCTGTCATTATTGTGGTTTAATGGTTCTGTTTACCCATGCAGTCCCCAAATTAGGACCCAGATTCTCCTGCTTAATCACTTGGCTCCTGATGATGAAAGGTGTCTGTGAATTCTGTGAATGCCAGGAAAGGAGCTGGGGAGTGTAAGAACTGATGATGTATCCAAAATCCTCCTTTTTCAGGGTGTATTTTGAGTGTCAAGTGAATTTGTGGGTGAAAGATGCAAGTGTAACAGCAAGCAGGGAATGTGACAGTACCAGAGATACAAAACAAGGGACTATAGGAGTCTAGGAAAGAAGACAGAGCTTAACAGATGGTGACTGAAGGAATTAATGGTAGAAGAAGGAAGCAGAGGATATCTAGCCCTGTGGAAGCTATATAGTGAACTTCCCTGATTCTCTACCCTCTCTACAGTCTTAATTACAGGCTGCTTCTACTTATGCCAGCTTGTTAGTTGAGGACCAAACCTACACATTAGCTATTTCTCCTTGTTATTTCCTGTCTGCACCTGGCACCCCAATCTCTCATCTCAAGAGGTGTGAGTGACTTTGTGTTCATGTCACTGCTGGTACTGTTTTTCTTCACCAGGCGATCTACCTGAAGGAAGATTGTTTCTGTACCCTTTGTTTTAAAGGACAGAAAGAGAAGGGTTGGGTAAAGTTCTTATAAAGAGAGTAACAGATCAGAAAACAATCAAAACCAAATATTTTCCAAGAGTATGTTGTCTCCTCTGTTTCCTGCATGTTATTGTACTTGTTGATTGCTGTGTCTTAGGTTCCCAAGGATTTATCCCATATTGGATCTAAGGTCCTATTCTTGTCAAGTTCTTTCGGTATATGACACTCAGTGAATCACTAAGGATTCAGATTTGCAAAATGGGCCATTCAAAAAAATTGTAACATATAAACTGGAATGAAGCTTATTTTCAAACAAATATGGGAAAATATTAAGTAGCAAAATAATAAAATTCATGTTATAAGGAAATGTGTTTATTCTTTTTTAGTTCAGGACATTTAAGCCAACAGAAGTGGAAATCATCACAAAGCTACAGAAGATGTATGCGGCTGTGCATTTTAAACATCCACTATGCTTCTAAGTAAACTCCTACACTTATGAAAAATAAGATGCTTTTAAAATAGCTGTGAAACTGCTCATTTTATACAGATAATACTGTACTCTGATAAACTGCATTTAGACCTCTGCTGTTTAATATTGTTTGTCATTTTGCTACTAAAAGGCAGGTTTTATGTGATCAGACTTCCTGTTTTATGATGTACCTGTTTGACTTTATGTCCTAAAGTGGAATTAACCTTGCATTTACTGAATGAACAGGTAATATAAAATGGGCCTTTTATCTGAGTGTTATAAAGCTGAAATTGTAAGATCAAAAAAGTATTTCCACCGAAGAAAATGCCTTTTACTAGCAGATGAAGTAAATGTGACACAACCATTATTACCAAAGAAATGCTCAAAGGGAAGTCTTTATCATGATTTAAATGAAACATTAACAGTTATGAAGTTTGGTCTGAACAGTAAAATTCTTCATTCTGACTTTCTTCATTTAAATCAGAAATATAGATTCATCCTGAATACTTAAGATATGAGTTTTCTTATGATGTCCTGCCATATGTCTGTGCTACTATACTGTAATTCTAAATAGGCTAATCACTTAAATACTGTACAGATCAGATATTTCAGCAATATTTCAGAGTAGATGAAAGAAGCAAAGGGGATACAGTACCATATCAGAATATAACTGCAGTAATTCCTTATGCTTGCAGAAATTACTGTAGGATCCTAGGGCTGCAAAACCAGTTTTATGATTAGAATTTATACAGGACACAGATTTCACAAATATTCCTATCTAGTTGGTACTTTTACTACTTACATCATACTGTATTGTTCCTTAAACTCATCTCAGAGCACAGAGAAGGCTTTTAGCAGCTAAAGTTCTCAGGGTAATAGGATAAAGTAGTGTGAACACTGCTAGTTCTCTTATACATAAAATTAACACTGCTGTTATTACTTGCAGTATTGCTTTAGAAGAGCTACTTGCCTTAATTTTAAATATATCATTTAGTTACATTATGTATTCAGCAACTGAAAAATGTGCAGCTAATAGAAAAACAGTTGATTGCATTAGTTGTTTTTGCTTGCTAATCCACAAGGAAAATAAAAATTTCCTTTTTAAGAAAGGGAAAAGTAAAGTCTTCAAAATAATTTATTCTGTCAACAAAAATGTAAGGAAAAAACGGGGAGCGTTTGCAAATTCCCAAGGGAAGTGAAAGAAGAAAACCCATCTACATAGATCTTCCTCAAACTAATAATTCCTTTTTGAACATAGGTGAAGGAATAGAGAAAAATAAGATACATCTAATTCCCTGCCTTTATTTTTTTCTATTATTTTACTGTTCTTATGGGTTTGAAAATGTTAGAAAGCCTAGCATTGGCTGTTTTCTTGGAAATGGGGGCCAAGTCCAGTCTGATCTATGCTTTTTTGGTTTTCATAATTTATTTTGTAGCTTGAACAACAGCAAGTTAAAGGTTAAATAAAAAACAATGGGAAGTATATGAACATTAATTGATTGACTGTAAGGCCTGAACACTGAAAGATTTCCCTTGTTAAGATACTATGCTTATTGTCTTTTGCCTTAGAGTTTCTATGAACTATAAAGACCAGAATGCATGTATAGGTTTTTATGACTTTATCATTGATAGAACAACATTTTTGTTATGGCAAGGAAACATTTGTAGTTTAAAAAGATGTAATTCTGTATATTAATTGTTTGAAAAGTAAATATTTTTTTTGTAGAAAGTATATATATTTTTTGTAGGAAATCCAGTAGTAAAAAAGTAAGCTCAAGAATTAGATTCTGAATAAAGCAGAATTAATATCTTCTGCAACAAAAAGGAGGCTAGGTACTATCTGAAAGAAAGCCTACCTTTTAATCAGGAATGGTAACAACTTATTTCTACCTTCACTGAACATTCCCACTTGATCTTGAAATTGTGGTGTGAGTCTTGGCCAACATAGGCAAGTTACATGAATAGATACTTTTTTGGTATTTGCAAACAAGGGCTGCACTGGAGGCAGGCAGGAACTGAAGAAGCTGGATTAAGCATGGATTTGAGATCTATGATGTGTTCCTCCTGTGAGGACTGTATTGGTCAAATTAGCTGCTGTAAGCACAGTTTTGTCCTGACCTGCCTTTAGTGTGTTCAGCTTGCCTTGTCTGCAAGGGTGTTTATTTTTAGGTTGGCAAATAGTTTTTTCATCTTGGTAAGTGGTTTTATTCTTCATATGTCTGCCTAGGTTCGAACCTTCTTGGGTTCCTCCTTCA
Source organism: Antrostomus carolinensis (assembly GCF_000700745.2). NCBI lineage: Eukaryota > Metazoa > Chordata > Aves > Caprimulgiformes > Caprimulgidae > Antrostomus > Antrostomus carolinensis. Next base: position 6,118 of record NW_010336761.1, read on the forward strand.
ATAGAACAAAAACTTGTCAACCTTAAAAAAAACAAATATCTATGAAATTATTTTTTAATCTCATTCAAGCCAAGAGATACCAAATGAGAGCCAAAACAATCCTTAAGATACCTAACTTCAAACAGCAGTTACAGCTAGTTGTAAGGATCCACAAAATTAGTTTTAGTAACAAACATTAATCTCTAATAATTGACTCGTATGTGTAGGCTGAGTCTGACCATTACACTTGTGTGTCAGATTTTGTCTTCCAAGATGAAATCCTTGTTTTTGCAAGAAGTTGTTACTGGATTCTATACCAACAAAAGCCTTATCCATTTCTTAGAGAAAAAATATTACAGCCTGAAAAAGAATCCTGAAGGGCTGTTTCCTAATGCTTCAAACTGGACACTGCAAATTGCTCCTTTCTGTAGGTCCAAAGTAGACAGACACAAGCAGCTGTTGAGACCAGATTCCCAGTGAAGCTTGAGTATTAGAAGAGCTTCCAAACTGTGAGCTCAGATAGAACCGTATGAATATTTCTTTAAGATGGAGATCTGGAATTACCTAGTTGTGGGCCAGGATAAGTATTAGCTACAGGTCATTTGACACACACAGTCCTCAGGAAGAGAGGAAAAACCCATCACTATTGATGCTGATACAGCATCCATGTGCCTCTATCTATTTTTTCAGCCAAAGAAAATGAGGTTTATATTCTGCCTTTAAATTCACCCTCAAAACTTTTCAACAGTGACTGCTGAGCAATTACAATTAGAAGGAAACAGATTGATGCTTTCAGTGTAGTGGGAGTTTTTCAGTTGTAGCAGTCTTAAGTGTTGATCTACCCAGCACATGCAGGCTGACCATGATTAGCTGCATTATGTTGCAGCTCTAGCTGGGAGCTCCCCAAAAATAGGAAGGGGCAAGGAGTGAGGAAGAAACCAGTTAGGAATGGTTGTAGGAACATGGGAAGGACCTGCAGTTGTTCCATAGGAGTCCTGAGAGACACAGCAGAAACTGAGATGACTTTCAATTAGTTGAGTACAAATGTGTAGGAGACACAATGTGTTTTTTCTTAGCTGTGCCATTCAGAGTGTCTGTATGGGAGGTTCTGTACAGTGACTGAAAACAGTCTGTAAGCACTTGTGCAGGTGAAAACACAAGCCAGGTGATAGTTTCATAGAAGAATTGGAAGTTATGTTCTTGCGGGAATTTTTCTCCTCTGGTTTTAAGTATTGCATTAAACAAGTCTTTATGAAAAAAATAACCCAAGTTCCAAACTTGTAACTAAAACTCTTTGAATTGTCTAAGTTTACTGTTGATTAGAGTTCATTTTTCTAGTTGAATTTTCAAACTGGTAATGTTTGTTCCATCTTAGCCAAAATAATGATTGTTTTGCTTCCATACAGAAACTTATTGTTTTGTTTTTCTGTTCAGCCTTTTATTTAACCAAATAAAGCTTTTGTTATTAGAGCAATATTTCTATCAACTGACTTCCTGCATTATTTTCAAATTGACGTTAAAAGTTATGTAACAGTGCCTTGAAGGAATTTGTTTATCATAGTTAAGTTCATTTTCCTCTTTTGCAATATATTTGTTAGAAGTTTCAGAGGAAACTTGACAGCAAAATCTATTTTTCTAGTGAAAGGCTCCTGAGCCTAATGGTTTTATTGTGCTTGCCTTATTTTACATTCTGATTTTATACTCTGTGCTCACTCAACTTTCTATTGTTTTGCTTAAGTAAGTAGGATCTATACAGATAATGGAATAGCCTCTGTATGTTTGTATATGCAATAACAAGGAGAGTAGTTTTAAGTAGTATGAATTGATAATATTGTACGTAAAAATAATTCTAATAAATTTAACCATTAAGAATCCATAAAGTGGAGAGTGAACTTATGCCTGGTGTCTTACAGAAATTAAATCAGACTTATTTGTCCATACCCACAGATCTTAATTTAGACCTAAACTACTAATTTTCTTGAGTACCATATTGTTTACTGAGATCTATAACCTTCTAAGTAGAAAGTGCCAAAGATAAAGTAGTGTCCAAATAACTTTTCTAAATGTGCATATTGCATCTGGCCTAGATTAATCCCTTCCAATTTGGACATCCTAAGTTAGGAACCTGTTCCCTGTTTTGTGTGTTAATGGGGATGGGGGAGAACATATTTAAAATGATGTTAATCTTCTGATGAAGGCAAATCTCTGCACTTGGCTTGGAAATTGAAATGTATACTATCTGCTCTTCAATTATAATTTTTAAGGAGACGTAAGGATATTTCATTAGGTTGCCTTCTACTATGATCACAAACAGACATAATGATATTTTTTTAGTACATACTAATGCTGTATCTACTGTGTTAAGTAATATATCTCATCCCTGCTGATTGCCCTATTTGCCTGAAGAGTTTAAATGAGATTAAATAAGTCAACTGCTCAGCAGCAAGTGTATATCCAGTCTCCCTTTTGGCAATTGTTTTGAATGTTTGTGAGCATCTTTTTCCTCCTAACATGGGATACTAAGATAGGCAGGCAGACCTTTGAAAGAAGATAGCGTACCACTAACTACAGTTCTGCCACTTGGAATTTGTTGTCCAGAAGTATCTATCTAGGCAGAAATATCAAAGACCAAAGTTGCTACCAATGAATAGTTGCATCCTAAGTAAATGTAGGATGTGCAGCCAAGATACTTGGAGGACAACTTACTACCATAGAATAAGAGTGAAGCCGTATGTTTGTAATTTGTGAATTTAAAAGGCAGTATGTAGGAAAGTGAGTAACAGCAGAGGGAGACAAAATTTGGAGGAATAAGGGGATTTGTATACTCTGCTGTTGTTGGTCATGGAGTCTTCTAAATGCATGTGTACTTCTGAAAACCACAAAGGAAAACATACAGAACAATGCTGTTGGAAAAAGGTTGACAGCTCAAACACATACAATGGATTGGAAAGAAATCTCCACAATGCAAATAAAATAGCAATAGCTTTTCCATGTTAACAACTGTCATTTAATCCCTTTAATTCTGCTGTTTCTGTGGATGAAGAGCTGATAATAATGTCCAACACTTTAAAATACAGTAGCCTTTAGATTACTTGATAGATGGGCACCTATACTATTACTCTCTGCTCCCACTAACATCAGAAAGAATTAGATCATGCAGGTTCTCTTTGAAGCTTGTTATTACTTTGTTTTTACAGTGATATGGTTCTCTTGATGAGCTAGTCTCAATTCACCACATAGCTCAGCCATTACACAATCAGGATTTGGGATTATTTTGGGTTCAGGTGCAATGGTTCTGCTCTGTCTGTGCAAATCTCTATGCCCATTAACTGTCATGACACAGAAATGAAGGAAGGAAGTGATAAGAAAGAATCAGGAAAATGCTTTGAAGAATGAAATCCCAGGAGTTGCAACCACCAATTCAGAAAAGTAGAATGTATTTAAAAGTTCTTACTGGTGTCTTTCCATCCAAATATGTGTAGATGTTACTTAGAAAATATGATGTGATTTGACACAGCCTGCTTTTGGAGAAGTAAATGAAAGTATTTCTGTAAGATCAGTTAGTTTGGGGGAGCTAGCTTCCTGACTGATGCTAGACGGAACTGCAAGTGTCTAGAGCACCCTCAGATGCCATCATGAAGGAGTAAGATACTGTGGTTGAAAGCATTCCAGGTGATTTTAACTTCTACCAAACCTCAGTTATTGACAGTGCAGACATATGAACTAATGAGTATTCTAAGTTGCTTCCTCTAATCTTTCAGACTTCCACACCTTTGGAAGAATTTTACATTGCTTGGCTGTTTTCTGGCATTGGTAGTAAGTAACAAAAGTGTGTACAGAGAAGGGAGAGCAAACTTCCTCCTAACTCATATTTCAGAAAGAACATCAACTGCTGTTTCAGCTTGCATTGATAATGGGGTACATAAGACCTGGTAAAGGATGACACAGTTGTTCATTCAACAGGAGTATAGGCATTATGTCAGGTTATCTGTGGGCTACTTTAGGGCACTATCTTTCTGCATACAAAGGAAAAGGTCCTAGAAAATGAGGGGAGAAGGGGATGAATTGTGGCTTTATAGAGAAGGAAAAGGTGCAGCAGTCACCTCTGCAAAATTTTACAGCAGAAGATGTGACAGTTTAGTACTTGATGAAAGGGATACCAAACTTGGACAACGAGGCTAATAATTTTTCTGCCACATCCTACATACACAGTTTACACCATGTTAGGTGACAGTTACAACAGTACATTAGGAAAATCTATCTTTGTGCATCGTGTTGTCCTTTTCTAAGATCATGGTTTCAATATATATGTTGAGTAACAGAAATACAAACAAACCACCAGAGGATCATTTGACTTTGCCTTTGAATCCAGAGGGAATGTACGCTTTTGCAAGATCACAGGTATCCTCTATGAAATATCAATAATGTGCCTTTGATCTTTTCCTCCTAGTGAGCTCTCTCTTGAAAAGCGTGTGTGGAAAGTGTGCTCTGTGGTGTTGGTCCATCACAGCATGAATGAACCATGCTGCAGCTGAACATGCTGCTGGTCGTTGTCTCAGCAGGTAGGTCAGGCAAGCAAGAGAGCATAACCTGCAGGGAAAG
>NW_010336761.1:10724-17223 GCF_000700745.2 Antrostomus carolinensis
AAGTGGTCAGAGGGACAGAAGTGACAGGATGTCACAGCTGCTTGGAAGACATGCTGTAACCATGAATGTCCTTACTTCCTTCTCCTTTCTATGAGCATTTATTGGTGAGAAGGATGCTATATGGGCTGGAATATTCCTTTGGTCACTTTGGGTCAGCTGTCCTGGATAGGCACTCTCCTAATGTCTTGCCTATCCTGAGTTTACTGACTGAGGGGGCAGAATGGGAAAGAGAAAGCCTTGATGCTGCGTAAGCACTGTTCAGCAATGGCCAAAATACTGCTGTGTTATCAATGCTGTTTTAGCCACATTTTTGAAGCACAGCACAACATAGGCCTATGATGGATGTTAACTCCACCACAGCCAGACTCAGTACACCAATATCTTACAAGGCTGAGCCTCCTATCCAACAGTGGCCCTGAAACAGACCACAACATCTCTTTTCCTGTATAACTGATAAACCTATCAAGCTTCTTGCTGTCTGAGTTAAATGACAGTAAATTTCTAGCAGCAGTTAAAAACCCAGAGGTCTAAGTAATGTGAACAGGTATTTAATACAGTGAATATTCCTCCCCCTCCCTCTGAAAACACTGAGTGTGAAATGTATAATTATTTATAAGTCATAAAGACTTGCAATAGGTAAGGCAAATGTGCTGCTTTTGGGCTTTTATAGTTTTTTAAATAATCTGTATTTGTCACTGGTAGTTTTCAAGATTTGGGGGATATCTAAAACTAAACACTTTTCATCCAAGATGAAGTAGCAGTATAGCAGATGTAAGCTGGTTATTTGCTTTATCATTTTTTTATTTTTTTTTCTTCACAAACCTTAGCAGAAGATTATATTTAATCTTCTACTTTCAGGCTCAGTTGGGAGGTTGATCTGTGGTCCATCTTGCAATGTAGTACCTGCCTACCAGTCAGTCTGCACAGAAAAGAGCTAAATTGTTACCTATATATGTGGGAGGGAATCAAACAAAATAAAGTTACCATAATTTTATGCTCCATAGATGGGAATTCAAGATTATAATTTCTTTTAGTAAAATTATGCATAAAATCAAATTATCTGGTGTTGCACAGTACTTTGAAGATGTACCTTGTAAGTGTGTTTTCCTATCTGATTATAATTACATTACAGAAAAGGCACCTCAGGCTCTGTTGCAACATGATATTTGGTCATCAGTTGCTTACTAGATCTTGGACATCAAAAGATGAATTCAGGCTTGGAACTGGGTGGTGTAACTCTATTGATTCCTTTGTCAGTCGAATGATTTCACTGGCCAATATACCCTATGTTTAAACTTATTTATCCAGGAAAAAAAAAAATAAAAAATTGTTGTTCTGAAGAAATTGGAGAAGAACTATTTCTTAAATAGTAAAAAAGACACAAAAATTCACTTGTAAAGAGCATTAGGTCTTTTTTTCCTCATGCCTTACCCCTGCTAGCTGTGAGTCTGAGTAACAGGTGCCTCCCAGCCTCTGAAAAGGAGGTTCAGCATGATGATGAATGCTGCAAAAGGGTACATGGCAAACTGTTCTCCCCAGCTGCAGGGACCAAGTGAGCCATTAAGAAGTTACTTTGACAAGGTGAAGTTAGTCAGGAAATATGACACTTGATGTGAATTTCTCAGGAAATAGTTTAAACTGTTGGGCAATTAAACAAAAAGTACCAATGAAGGAAACCTTACATCCTGCTTATCAAAAGTTGGTAACTGAAGTAAAAATACTACTTCCTTGTTACTACTGTAACACTAAAGGTGGTGAAGAAAAAGCTAATGAAATTCACTTACACACACGCTGTCACCCAGTTGCTCACTGAAACTATCCAATATTACTGAATTGTAAAGACTTACTCATCATCATCATCAGTGAATGGAATGAATCACAGAAACATGGTCCAAAGACAAAAATGCAGCCTAGGATGAGAAGTGCAGTGGTTTTACCGAAAGAGAGCAAATAGAGATTATTGCTGAGAAGAATACAGCAGAATTGATTCCTGGAAACAGTCAATATTAACATAGCACTTGACAAAGATACTGTAAGCAAAGTGGCATTTCCAGACAATGGTTTGGTGAATAATTAAAGATCCCTGAGAGGAAAGGTATATAAGGTACACCTTGCTGAAATTAAATGTGATGGCAAAGCACTAACATATCTAACTAAGAGCATGATCAAGATGTGTTATTTGTTTATCAATATACTACTAAAATTGCCTGGCTTTCTTTTTCTTTTGGGAAGATTTTTTAAATCACTTGACATCCCCAACCTCCCTACTTCTGAAAAAGGGGAGATGCCAGTCTATTCAATTTTTCTCCTTTCTGTTGTCACATTAGGTCAAGTACTCTAAAGAAAATTACCAATTTGACTGAGTTATTAAGTGCCAGGCCATTTTTAAGAAAGCAGTATTTTTCCATTACAGTGGTCCTTGAAGTCTCAGTTAACCTAAAGGTACAGAACTGACACATCCACTGATTTGACCAAGAAAAACCCCTGTTACTCAATTCCCTCTGCTCTCACCACCAATTCTGTTTATCAGTGTCTATATTGATAGGTAATATTTCAACCAAGGAAATCTTATCGTGACTTTCTGAAAAATTCCAGCAAATTCAGTAGATAGAAAGAATAATATAAAGTTTATCTGAACTAGATTATCCTGGCACACTTTGGACACTCAGCAGACTAAGCTGTCCATCCATTTTCAGACAATTGATGCCATCCCGAAAGAACGTCCTCTTCTGTTTAAACAATGTGTCATTGAAAGTCAGTTACAGATCTGTTAGGCCTAGACAAGTTTGTAGTCTAAATGAGATAACAGGGAACTTGAGGCGTCAAATCTGTAAAACATGGTAGATAGGTAGTAATGCTAGAACAAACCATTTTTATGGAGACTGAAGTGTTGTAAACAGGCCAAAAGAAGAAGAAAGCATGTGCAGAAGAAAAAATCAGCTAAAGGGCACAGTGACAAAAGTTTCTATGATCATCAGACAACTCCTGAAGACACTCGATAGGTGGAATGATCCCCTGTGCATCCGGCACTGTAATAAAGAATGCCTGCTTCTTAAGACTATGTTGGTGTTAAGAAGTTCATTCCCAATTTTGGTAACACAATGAAAGAAGCTGAGTGTTGGAATTTGCCATGCTCTATGAAACTTCCAAGTGGCATGAGAAGTTCAGTCACACTGAGCACTTATTTTCTTGACACATAGCATTAGGTCAAGGTAATGAAGATACTGTTACCATACATCAGTAGAGATGTATTATTTTCTCTGTTCCCTTAGGTAGTGAATATTATTAGGAGTTTATTTTTAAAAACAAAAAATGGTTGAAGAAAGTGTTTTTCACTTCTCACAAGTTCATTTACTTAGTTCAGCCCAATTCTAAAACATCAGTGTCCAAATACCAGCAGTAGAACATTAAGATTGCCGGCATTAGGAGGTTCAATGGTATCAGTGGAAAGCAATTAGGTATCTATATTTTAAAAGCAGAGACTGCAGGAGAGACAATTAGTCCCTCGCCATCCCGACACCACCCGAGCTGGAGCAGTTTGGTGGTTCTGCAAATCTTTCTTTGGCCGGGAGGTGTCACTTTCCCACCGTTGTTTGCAGCTCGTCAGGTTGAGGACGCGCTGGTGTCGGTCTGTGGAGCCCAGCGAGTGTCCAGAGCCCAGCTACCCTGAGCACCAGCATCAGCACTAGGATGTCCTGAGCACTGGCAGAGGCTACAGCCACCGGCCTGCAGCACACAGCTGGGCCTCCATACAGCAAAGGTGAAACTGCACTCCCACTTCAAGTGCACCCATCATTCTCATTTCTGATACTTTTAAGGGGTGTTACCATTTTCTGACCTGAGAATTATGCAATATCCCCGAATTTTTGTACCCATTTGAGTATTCAGTTTTCTTTCTGCCAGTATTCAGGGACTGCTAGTGGAAACATGCACATCACAGGAGATAGGACTGCTTTCTGTACAAAGAATTAAGTTTCTTAATAACGTTGTTTTGTTGAAATTAGAAGAGAGAGCGCTGCTCTTTACAGCTAACTAGTGATGGACAAGTGTGTGACCAGAGAGAGCAATGTCACTGAGAAGCAAGCGAGATGTTACAGAAGTACAGCAGCAGAAGTGGATTCTGAGACCAGAAATTTTCTTTCTTAACTTTGGGCACTTTTCTCAGCCTCCTGGCTTAGATATCTATTTACTTTACTCGCTCTGCATTTCATGGAGAGATAGAGATTGACACTTCCAGTGGCAATTCAGATTTGAGATGGTCTTGAAGTTTCCCTATGCCTATACAGTGGCCTGACATAAAGGATTTCTCCTGGTTTGGCATCACAGTAAGATGCTGGAAGTTAGCAGCAGGATTAATCTGGACTATCTTTTTTTCACTGTCCCTTTTAAACAAGGAAGGACAAGGATGCGAGGCTTGAAACAGCAACTTAAATCAGTGGTAAAAGGTGTAGATCTCTTTTTCCCTGACAAGGCTCCACTTGCTTCTACAACTGTTTTCCAGCATCACAGATTTTATCTGAAAGGAATATGGGTACTGATCAAGAAATTGTGAGTACAATATCTGTGCAAACTCGCTTGCAAATGTTCTGGTGAGTAGCAGTTTTTAGATAATCACCAATTTTTAGATAATCACCTCCTGCACAGCCTTCACACACTGTCCCTGTCAGAATTGATTAGAATCACTGTGAGCAACACTACTGTGTTATTCCAACGTTACAACCCACAGTTGCTAACTGTGCTAGTTCATGACATGCTGTGCTACTAGAAAAGACGTGACCTTCCAGAATGGAGTTAACAAAGCATTAGGCAAGAATACTTGTTCTATAAAAGCAGAAATATGTAGCATATACCATACAATATATGCAGAAAAACTGCTACTTGGTATGCTTTCACTCTTTACAATAAATAACAAGATAGCTCCCTATATTTCAATTTAGGAGCAACAATAAAGTTCATTATTTTTGCTCCTTTCCGATGTGATAAAGAAAGCAGCAAATTCTTTCTCTAGCTCATACTTATGTTAAGAGAGTATCAGAGACCTCTTACAATTCACTATTTATCTTAAATAATGCTTTATGGAAATGTTAAAAGTTGTGGAAAAAGTACAAGGAAAGCATTGCCCTTATGGAGTATATTAAATATCAGATTCTCATTATTTTTCCAGAGAGGATCATGTATAACTCAGGCTTAGCTTAGGGTATCTGTTTCTTAAGGTACAATAGATAAAATCTGAAAAATATTAGCATAATATTAGTGTATTTTGCTCCCACAGCATTCCACCAGGGAGCGTGTACATATTCCTGAGGAACTTTCAGGAGCTTCTCTGTAAAACAAGAAAACTACATATTCCTGAGGAACTTTCAGGAGCTTCTTTCTGAGAAAGACAGCAGCTCCAAGGGACTGCCAAACTGTGGCCACTTCACAGCTGTCTGTAAGCTCACTGGAAAATAGACCGTGTTACTGTATGTACAGTGCATGGCAAAATTTGCTGACAACTAGTGTAGCATCATTACACCAATGTACATCATTGTAAAATTAAAAACTAAAAACTATATACATTTTTTAGTTCATTGGCTAAGAATGTGTTATTTGAAACAATAATTATGCTAATGTGTATCATGTGAACAATATATATGTTCTACTGTATTGACCAAGTATGTGTTATTATTTTAAATAAATTTGATTATTTTAGCTTTATTCAAGCTTTTCTTTAGTCTGCAATATCTTTAGTTCTAAAATATTTGCAGAATTTTTTTTTAAGTATGCTTTATGTGTTTTCTTCTCAGTCCCTTGGAAGAAATAGAATTCCTTTCCTATCCGGACAAATCTAATACCAAGTTTAAGTTTTGAAAGAAATGAAGTCACAACGTGGTGCTTTTTTGAATGCAGCTTTTGACTTGGTCTGGGCCAAGTATCCTGGCTAAAGGATAAAGTATACTCTGTTCTATAAAATTAGAATCTAAAGTTTCTGTTCTTTTTCCTTTCTTTCCTTCCATTACAAGCTCTATTTTAGCAATCTAAAAGGACAAAAAAGAAAAAAAAAAAAGAAAAAAAAAAAAAGACCACAAAAGTTTGTTGTCTTAACAATTTAGATAATTTCAATGTCTATCATTTTAGATAAAGAAAGCTTTTCTTTATAGCTAATATTGTTGGAAAGTGGAAAATTAAGAAAGTAAGGGTTTGCATGGCCAGGTTTTGGTAGCAGAGGGGCATAGGGGTGGGTTCTGTGAGAAGCTGCCCGAAGCTTCCCCCGTGTCCGACACAGCCAATGTCAGCCGGCTCCCAGACAGACCCGCTGCTCAGTAACGGTGGTAAGACCACTGTGATAATATAATTAAGAAAGGGAAGAAAAAGCAACTGCACAATTGCATCTAGAGAGGAGTGAGAAGATGTGAGAGAAACAACTTTGCAGACACCAAGGTCAGTGAAGAAGTAGGGGGAGGAGGTACTCCAGATGCTGGATCAGACATTCCCCCACAAGTTGTGGTGAAGACCATGG